>NC_048219.1:51834410-52134410 GCF_002007445.2 Ailuropoda melanoleuca | reverse complement strand
ATATGCATGATGCTATTTATTTCTTCAATTAGCCAATAGGAGTACTGACATTGAAATTACGCTAAATTATGAGACTTATAAACCCGTTGCCTCTCCCGGGTTTAGAAGCCACAGCATGTAGGATATTTGAATATGAATTGATTATAAGACACAAAGTACTAAGAAAAGTGAATGTAATTTTTTATTTCATGCAGGAAACCAAATTGCCTGTTAGATTCAACATACGGGTGTGCAGGCACAAGTAGGGACTGCCATGTCTCTATCAGTGACAACTGCTCATAGAACTGAAATTGTTTACTCTGAGAAATTTGACTAGTGATTTCCTATATCTCTTATCTAGCTTGTGATGAGCTCATACTTTTCTTTGTTCACAGTGTCTTACAGTCAGCTAAATGAATAACAGTAATAATTTGCTTTAATATAGTACTTCTCATCAAAGTATTTTAAAGTGCTTTTGCAAAGAATTAAACCGTACAGGATCCAGTAATGCATATGCTGTGTTGTTATTCACATTGTAAAGTGAAGATATAAAGAGCTTAAGTGGCTCTTCCCAGATCTATGGAAAAATCAGTCAAAGATTCATGAATTAATTGTAGGAATCCTGGCTCCTACTTCATTGATCCAAAGCTGGACCTCATATTTATTAGATAGACATATTTGTCTTTAAAGGCTAACCAGAATCATGCATTTCTTACAGCTCTAATTTTCTCAGCTTAGTAATGAATAATAAAAAAGAGTTGCCAGGATAGAACGAGGTTGAAATGATAGATTTGTAGCAAGTTAGACTGTTATTTTTAAATATAATATACTTAAAGAAACAAGATCTTTGTGTCTGCATCCCCTTTCTCAATTTGTTTGTTCATAATCTTTGTTCATAAAATAATTTGCTTGTGAGTGAACAAAAGAGAGGTCATTCTTTTGCCTATCTAAAAATTTAAATTAAAAAATAATTTAAATTTAGAGTAAAAAAATTCTTTGTGCAAAACAGAATTTTTATTTATTTTTATTTATTTTATTTTATTTTATTGCTTTTGGCCACTGCACTATTTAAGAATAACACAATGGGTGATGGGTATAAGAGGGCAGTTGTTGGGATGAGCTCTGGGTATTGTATGTGAGTAATGAATCACTAAATTCTATTCCTAAAACTAATATTACACTATATGTTAACTAACTTGATTTTAAATAAAATAAAGTTAAATTTAAAAAGAAAAAAAACTAAGGGTTTGCCTGTGAACACTTCTCTTGGAAGAAAATAGTCATTAAGGACCTCATATAAATATATGTAGATCTCTTTATGGAATTTTTTTACATACATATATAAGTATAAACCAATTTTCATTGGTTTTCTTTTATCAAAATGGCTTCTTGGAATATAATTGACTCAGGTATTTTAGCTGCATATTAATCTTTACTTACAAAATGGATAGACCATCTTATATATATATTTTTAAGCTAGAAAGTTTAAAAAATACAAGACTGCATTTTCTGAGAGTAATCTGACTATCAGGCTTAAACATGCTGTGCTGAAGATCTGTTCAGAACATACCCTTGTTGGTCTAAATGTTGAAAACTCGGAGGCCATGAATCGGCAATCAGACTCTGTGGTATTTACTCAAGGAGTTGAAAACTTATGTCCACATAGAAACCTGCACACAAATGTGCATAACAGCGTTATCCATAATTGTCCCAAATGGGAGGCAATCCAGATGTCCTTCAGTAGGCGAATGGATAGGTAAACTATGGTACATCCAGATAATGGAATATTACCCAGCCTTAAAAAGAAATCCTCTGTCAAGCTGTAAAAAGACATGGAAGAACCTTAAATGCATATTACTAGGTGAAGTCAATCTGAAAAGACTAGATCCTATATGATTGGAACTACACGATGCCATGGAAAAGACAAACTATGGAGACAAAAAGCTCATTGTTTGCCAGTGGTGGGGTGGGGAGAGATGACTAGGCAGAGTACAGAGGATTTGCAGAGTAGTAAAAACACTCAACACTATTACAGCGATGGCTATATTTCATTATACATTTATCCAAAGTCATAACATATGTGACACCAGGAGCGAACCCTCATGTAAACTCTGGACTCTGGGTTTGACATAGGATGTGTCAAGGTAGGCTCATCCTGGGTAACCAATACATCATTCTGTTAAGTGATGTTGACAGTATAGGAGGCTGTTCATCCCTTGGGGCAGGGAGTATACGTGAAATCTCTACCCTCCTCTCAATTTTGTTGTAAACCTAAAACTGCTCTAAAAGTCTCTAAAAAAGGAAAACCTCTCTGAGGGGACTCTAAGTGTACTTCTTTGGGGATATTTTTCTTCCTATGCTGAACCCTGTTCAGGATATTTGTGTTTCTAAAATAGGCCTAAGAGAAGAGTCTTCCTTCGAAACAAATTGTAGTCAATAGCTCAATCATTTGGTAAATCGCTTGTAATTTTTTCTAAAGAACAGGGAATTTGGTGGAAATGCCTGGATTCTACATAAATTTTGAGGCTATTAGACTATGATAAACTTTCCTTCTATACCATTTCCTAATTTAATCTAAGTGTTTCTTGTAGCGCCTGGGTGACTCCATTGGTTAAGCATCTACCTTGGGGTCAGGTCATGATTCCGGTCCCGGGATCAGCCGTGTCAGACTCCCTGCTCAGCGGGGAGCCTGCGTCTCCCTTTTCCTCTGCCGCTCCCCCTGCTTGTGCGCGCTCTCTCTCTCTGGGTGAAATAAAATCTTTAAGTGTTTCTTGTTTGCCTATTATGGGAGCTATGGGGGTGGGGTGGGGTATAAAGATAAATAGCACCCAGTTCCTGCTTGGACTCTGAAGACTCTAAAGCTTGGGCACAAAGGTCATCTATGATTCAAGGTGGAAATTTGCATGCCATGAGATCCAGTGTCCACTGTATTTAGGATGGAGAGTCAAGGATAAAATCATAAAGCAATGTCATCTAGCAGGACTCTATGGGTATATAATACAGTTTGAAAACATTAACAAATGCATAAGTAAGGCAAACAAAGACATGCAACTAAAATTTAATTAAGACCTGTTTAAAATTATTCATTCAAAAAGACTTATTGGGTGACTCTAATGTCTCAGATGCTACTCTAGGACACTAGATGGAATGAAAGGCTTGCCCCTTAGGATGCATGTAGTTTGGAGAAGGTGGGGAGATAGATGTTATAAAAGTTCCTCTTCAATTTCAGTGATCAGTGAGATGAAGGTCACGTATAGGGTACTGAGATCGTATACGACAAGGTTATCTAAGCTAGTGTGGAGAAATATGGAAAGCTGCTCAGAATGCCACATTTAGGCTGAGATGAGAAATGTGAAGAGGAGTTTGAAGGTCTTGAAAGGAGTCCCGTGCTTTGTAGGAGTTAAAAGAAGTCCAAAGCCCAAGGGTGTCATCAGCCTAGAGGAGATGAAGAGGTGATGAGACCAAGGAGGGGAATAAGGAGCCAGACCCTGCACGCCTTACTAAACTCGCACACAGTTCTTTCTGCAAAGAACAGTGAGAAACAAGTGACAAGTTGTAAGCAGAACAAGATGATCAAATTCCAGTTTTTAAAAAGATGACTCTGGCTCCTCTTTGAGAATGGATTTGAAATGACTAAGAATGGATGTGGAGGGACATTTAAGAGAGCCTCTCCGCAGTTCAGAAGAGAGGATGGTGGCTTGCATTAGATTCTCAGTGACACGGTTTCTGGGCTATCATTGATCTCTTCTGTTTTCACTATTAGCTTCTAAAACAAAGTAAAATATACTTGTTCAATAGCAAATGAAGTTTCCCGAAGAGATCTAAATGGAAGCCTCTGCTGATCCAAATGCATGCTCAGTATGTATTGATTGTGGGTGGGCAGAGCGTCCTGCCTGTCTGGGGTTTTTATAATGGTCCAGGTAGTGCCTAAAGATCTCATGAATGGCCTCCTAAGGAGTCAGATAATGATCTTATGCCCTAAAAAGGAAGATGATATTAACCTATCACCAGGACCTGTGAACATTTTCAGTAAGATGAATCTTTCAAAGTTTTTTAAATTAAATAATGTGTCTATTTTATATTTCTAATGCTGAGAATAAAGCTTTGACTTTAAATCTAGAATGTGCATATGTGGGTGAACTGGAAAAAACAACACATCTTTTATTTTACACCTCAAAGCATACATAAAATATAATTGGAAGCATATTACACACATTTTAATTGTATAAGATCACAATATAACTTCTAGAAAATTATTTAACAATATAAGAGAATAGCTTTCAAAGAAAAAGTGCTATTTTTACGAGAACTTCTTGCATTTAAAATAAACTTAATGTTACAAATATCTCACTCTTAGTTTATCAAGCAACATTACGATTGATTAGAGAATAGTTTAACTATGGCAACAATATGAATCAGCTTAACACTTCTCCTCCCCTTCATTCATCTTGGAACGAGATAATGAGGCAAGACTACTCTAGTAAAGATATCACTTTTAGCCGAATAATTCATCTGTGAATAGCCCCAGACTGCAAAAATTACAGCATCATTTAAGCATTATTTATGGTTAGTATGAGGTTAAAACTTGGGCAATATTTCATAGTGCAAGGAAGAAAACTATTCATGTCAGTGTATTTACGCATTTTATAGAAATGGATCAGGATGATTCTTCTTTATAAAGTTAATGGAACCTATTGAATAATATTACTAGATTAGTTTTTAGGTCAATGAATATTTTTTTAAAATTAGGCAAACACTATCTATTAAATTTAATAATTTCTAAAGGCATCTAATCCACCCCTCATCTGCTAACAGAGTGTTCCTATATAGCCCTGGCACCTAAATTCCATTTTAAAATATAAACATAATTACTAAAGAGCATAAATAAAGTTTACAATGCAATCTTTCCAGTTCCAATTGTCATCCTATCTGGGACACCTTCATGCAAATAATCTGCTGCGCTTGATAGTAATTCATATAATCTAGCAAAGACAATGGAGATTAAAAATCAAAGTGCTTACTTAAATACAAAAGACACAGACTTTAGACACATGAAACATTCATGTAAATTAAAAACAAATGCACAACCTCCTGTAAGGCTGAATTAAATTGCAGCACATACGGAAAAATTCTGGAAATGTCTTCTTTCATTCAACTGTCTCCCTAGAGTCCTACTCATCACAGTATTGGTAACTGCCCTTGGTCATTCTTCCTCTCTCCACTGATTAAAACAAAAACAGAAACCGTACATGCTCACAAAACAACAATGATGATGTATCATCCACTGAAGAAATTAGACAAGCCATAAACAAACAACAGATAAATGCTTATTGCTACCTAGGATTTAGAATAACAACATCTCGGGAATCATTTGTTTGCAAGGAAACCTAATCAAATTAAAAAGAAAAATATTTATTCCCACCTATTGACAGCCTCGGCGTTCTGTATCAAGAGTTTAGTCTTTTTCTGAAGGCTAAACTAGTCCACAAGTAGTGTAGGTGGAGAATTGTGGTATGGGATCGGTGTTTCAGTTTCTAAGTTTAAAAAGTAGATATAATTTGTTTTGTAACCACACAAATCATGAATATTCCCTGTAGATAAGTTTGAAAATATAATTCAGAAAAAAAAAAGTTGAAAAATATAAGAAGAAAAACATAACCTTATGGTTAGCCATTGTCTCCCTTCTTTTTCTGAGACCCTTGCGTAGGTTCATTGCAGTACTGGAAAAAATAGAGCGTGTCCTATGCATTGTCACACAGCAAGAATTTCCTCAGAGGGCCTATCATGGATGCCTGAGTGCCGACACTGTCCCTAACCCTCCAGCCTGGCCAGCTGCTCTGACCATTGCTTCAGTACAGGATGAAGGGAAGGGCTAAGGGCCATGTCCGTGCTCTTACACTCTTGGTCTTGAAGGTAGCCTTTGAATCACTTTTCTGCTAGTTTGGAAATGAGGCATAGTGACAGCAACTTGAGAAGTCCTCATCCCTGTGAGGTTTTTTTTTTTTTTTTTAAGATTTTATTTATTTATTTGACAGAGAGACAGCCAGTGAGAGAGGGAACACAAGCAGGGGGAGTGGGAGAGGAAGAAGCAGGCTAATAGCAGAGGAGCCTGATGTGGGGCTCGATCCCATAACGCCGGGATCACGCCCTGAGCCGAAGGCAGACGCTTAACCGCTGTGCCACCCAGGCGCCCACCTGTGAGTTTTGATCGAATGGTCAGCTGAGCTCAAGTACACAAAGTCCAACTCCTCAATTAGGTGCACTTGAATAATTGTGCTCTGGATCCTAGTCGTATTAGTTGGAGTTCTCCAGAGAAACAGAGCTAATAGTGTATGTGTGCATATACATATGTATGAAATATTTATATACTTACATATAGATGTGTATATAAAGAAATTTATTATAAGAAATTGGCTCATAGGATTTCTGTCAAGTCCCAAGATCTGTGGCTGGAGACCCAGGAGACCTAATGGTATAGTTCCAGTCCAGTTTGAAGGCTGAGAACAGGAAGAACTAATAGTCTAGTTCCAGTTGTAAAGTCTACAGGCTTGAGACCCAGAAAGAGCTAAGAGCTGATGTTTTAGTTTGAGTCCCAAGGCAAACAAAAACTGATGGCCCAGTTTAAAGACAGTGTAGCAGGAGGAATTTTCTCACTCAGGGGAGTGTCAGTTCTTTGTTCTAGTCAGGCCTTCAACTGATTGGATGAGGCCCACCTACATTAGAAAGAATAATCTGCCTTATTAAGTTTATTGATTAACTGTTACTCTCATCCAAAACACCCAGAGTAATGTTTGGCTAGATATCTGGGCACCCCATGGCCCAGTCCACTTGAAACATAAAATTAACTATCCTACTGGTTTTCTTGTGTGAGTATAGACATTTCCCCCGATATCTCCTCTTATCTCCCACACGGTCAATTATATATTCTCCTCTGATCTTTCTCATTGACATATAAACATATTTTAATGCTCCCCACCTTCTAGAAATCCTGACTTGACTCCAACATCTTGCTCATGCTGTTGTATTATTTCTTTGCTCCTGTAAAAGTTTAGAAAGAATTGTCCTTATGTATGATCTCACTCCCATTTTTGTCTTTGCCCTCCATAGTCTGTTTTTCCTTTGGCATTCTACTCAAATAATGACTATCAATTTGCAGCCAATCTTTTATAATTCTTCCTCCTTTCATGACTTCTCAGGAGTACTTGATGTGGTTGATGTCTCCCTCTTCTTGGAATCACATTCTTCTCTTGGCTTCCTTCGCATCTCCCGCTCCTTGTTTTCTTCCTCTCCAGTGTGGCTTGCTACCTCACAGGTATTTTGTTGCCTTTTCTTCCTCTGTCAGACTTTGAGTTTTTAAAGTGATTAAGGGTTCAGTTCTCAGTCCTGAGTTTTCTATCTATATACTTTTCTTGAGTTCTTGAGTGATCTTATTCAGAGCACTGGTTTTTAAATACCATTTGAACAGATAATTAGCACCACTGCTTTATAATGCTTTTACCTTAAGACATTTGCAAAATTTCTCTGTGCTTCAGTGTATTGGTCTATATATTCAAAATAATAATAACTAACAGGAGTTTTGTAAGGATTCAGTAGATTAATATGTGCAAATATTTAAAACTATGCCTGGTACAAAGTAGGCGTAAAGTAATAGTAAATGTTGTATATGAATGTCTATGTGTCTGTGTTTTCATTCACTTCTAGGAAACTAAACTTTGGTTGCTTGTTTGTTCTGCCTTCCTAATTCTTCAGTGTATCTTTCCTCCTTTCCTTCTCAGTGGATATATTTATATATTGACATTGAAACTGACCAGTAGTACACTGTCATGGAAAGGAACACAATCTGGAGTCAAACATCAAAAGTTACAAGCAGATATTCACAATCAGTAAACTGTGAGACCTTGGGCAAGTTACTTCCTCTTTCTGGGCCTCAGTTATATCATCTGTGTAGAGGGCATTAAAATAATAGTAATGCCTATTTTATGGAGTGATGGGAATTCAATTGTTTAATACATACAAAGCATTTAGAACAGTGTCCATTTGGAGGAAACACTCTTGAGAGAATTATTTTATCTGCAGTGAATTATATATGCTTATATTTTCATTACTAAAGGAATTTGTTGTTATTCTAATTTCCCACTGGATTATATCCTCATTGAATACCAAGCCATATCAACAACACAGCTGTGTGTGTGTGTGTGTATTCGATATAAATAATCTTAGTAATTTTTCCTGATGTATATGTAAGATCTTACCGCAGATTATCCATCTTTTATGTTTGTAAACAAATGTATGATCTCTTATTATAGAAGTATCTTATAAATAGAAAGTTATATTTGAAAAGATAAGTTATGCCTATGAGTACAATGACTAAGTTCATGAATTAGAATTCTTCTTAAATTTGTATATAGCAAACATTTATCATATAAAACATAATTGTATGGAGATAGGTTATAAAATTAGGACAAAAATTTGATGAGTGTGTTTGTCAGAAATGAAAAAATAAACAACCCAAGATTATGAAATCAGTGTGTCCTAAATGCTTTCAAGCGCTTATGCTGACTATTTTAATGAATGTGAACCCTAAGTAGCAATTACTGTGGGCATGCAAACCAGATTCTTTCTCATGTCATTTCTAATTTTTCTTACTGCCATAGAGATTAATTCTAGCTTGTTTTAAAGCCATGGCCTAAGTTCAGCAGTAATTAATGTCCAAAGAGATATTAGAAATTTTGCAATTAGAGGAGTGTTTCTGTTTCTACTTCTCCAATAAAAGCCTGTGTTGTTTTAACTCAGAGGCTCTGAGTTAAAAAAAAAAAAGAAAGAAAGAAAGAAAGAAAGAAAGAAAGAAAGAAAGAAAGAAAAAAGAAAAAATATTGCTTTCATGTACTCTGTCAATATTTATGTAAATAATAAAAGAGGATATGTTAGGATATCATTGTCTTAACTATGTTATACACATAATGTATGTTGTAACATTTTAGTAGATTTTTTGTGATTAATAATATGAAACATAGTAAATCTAGCTTATTTCTTTCAACTGTATGTAGAAATACATATAATTCTTAAAATTTGCTCTGTATATAACTGTCTATGATAAATACCATGACTAGAGTCTAAAGGTAGACTTAAAAAGAGAGTAAATAACTGGGATAAAATATATTAATATATTACATATGTGTAATATTATATTTTACATATGAATATCAGAACAAATATTTATTGGGACACCTGGGAGATGCAGTCAGTTAAGCATCTTGCTCTTGGTTTCAGGTCAGGTCATGATCTCAGGGTCCTGAGATCGAGACCCGTGTCTGGCTCTACGCTCAGTGCAGAGTCTGCTTAAATTCCTCTCTCCCACTACCCCTTCCCCCCTTATATAAATAAATAAATAAATCTTTAAAAAATATTTCTTCATCAGCTACTATGTGCAAGACACTTAATTCAGGTCTTGTGTGTTCTAACATCACTTTTAAGATGACCAACAGATATTTTCAGGATATCAAATATATTTCTGTCCTGGGATTATTGAAGATATAATATCTATTCCCGGGTTGTTTGGGTACTAGGAGTGGCACAGGTTGACAAGTCCATATATACAGAAAACAAAGAATCAAATGACTCAGGTACTATAAACAATATGAAGAGGGTGAAATGGTTTTATGAACTTCACAGGGACTGTGTGTCTACAGAAGAATTCTTTACATTAGGCAGTCAGGAGGGCCCCACTGCCTTGGAGCTTTTAGAACATCCCTGCGAAGAGTATTCCAAGAAAAAGCATAGGTACAAATGCTCTGGGACTGGAATGCCACAGGGTGTATTCCACAGACCAAAAGGGCAATGTGCCTGGGCAAGGAAGGAAGGAGAAGAATAGGGGGAGATGACATTGAATAAAGACCAGATCATGTAGGGTCTTGTGTGCCTTGGCAAAAAGTCAGATTTTATTTTCTTTCAGTGAGAACCTATTGGTAGTAATTTAATTGCTATCTGATTACTTTTCTTTCTTTTTTTCTTTTCTTTTCTTTTCCCTTTCATTTTTTTTTCTTTTTCCTCCCCTCCCCTCCCCACCCCTCCCCTCCCTTCTCTTCTCCTCTCTTCTCCTCTCCTCTCCTCTCTTCTCCTCCTCTTCCTCTCCTCTCCTCTCCTCTCCTTCCTTCTGAAGATTTTATTTATTAGAAATAACAAATAGGGGAAGCACCAGGCAGAGGGAGAGGGAGAAGCAGGCTTCCCATTGAGCAGGGAGCCCGATGCGATGTGGGGCTCAATCCCAGGACCCTAGGATCATGACCTGAGCCAAAGGCAGATGCTTAACTGACTGAGCCACCCAGGTGCCCCTGATTGCATTTAAAAGACTAGAAATACCATTCTGGCTGCCGGAGATGGGTGATAGGAGAGCAAGAGTGGGAAACAGGGGGATAGCGAGTTATTTGGCAGTTGATGTAAATTGGGTAGAGATGATGGTGAAGTAGACTAAGTTACTAAGAGGCGGTCAGATTGAGAAAATATATTGAGGGACCTTAGAAGAGATAGGAGAGAGTGAAGGGGATGTGTCAAGTATGACTATTCGATTTTGTTGATTTCCCTTGAAGAAACCGAGCTGATGTTGCTGCCATTTGTGAAGTTGGAGAGGACTTGGAAGTAGGAAATGTAAATATCTATGCAGGATGTAATAAATTGTTCTGTTTGGGCTGAGATGCCTATAGATACAACTGTAAAGATATCAAAAAGGAAATTAAATACATGCATTAGGAGATAAAGGAAGAATGCAAAACTGGAGAGTTAAATTTATGAGTTGTTAACACATCCAAAAAAAAAAAAAAAGTCATGGGAGTCTATAAGAAAACCTAGGGAGGAAGTACAACTAGACAAGAGAAGAAAACTAAAAAATAAGACCTCAGGCAGCCACAATTTGTGTCTAGAAAAGAGGAAAAACCAGCAAAAAGCACTCTGAAGAAGAGGCTAGAGGGAATAGGAGGTAAGCCAGGAGACTGAGAGATTCGACAAATCTAGAAATACTATTTTGCGAAGGAACGGGCGGTAAATCATGCCAAGTGGTGTAAGAGGTTGACTGGGTCTGGGATGACCCAGTCTGTGCTGGCCTCACTTAGAATGTTGGGGAGGGAAAAATCTTACTGGAAATAATTAATGTATTGAAGGTTAGGATATAGAAACAGAGGCAAATCTTCTGAGAAGTTTGGGTCTGAAAGCGAGCAGAGAAATGGCTACCAAGTGGACATCATTCATCTCGTTCAAAACCTAAAACAAGAAAGTTCTTTGGCTGCAGCAGCTGTCAGAGTATTTATCTTCAAGATTGGTTCAGGTAATCTGGATAGATAGGTAAATACGATTTTCTGCGTGCATTATTCTTTTCTAGACTCCTTGAAACTATGAGCTTGGTGAAGGATGGAGAGTAAATCCTTTTTGCCTTCCAAGGATTTGAATAGCTGCATTTTCTTCCTCGGACTTGTAGTCAAGCCCAGAGTTCATACTATCTAACAGTAACTACCCTATGTTTTGGAGATTCTAAAGCAAAAAGATACAGCCTCTGTCATTAACAAGCTGGTGGCCTAGTTACTCCTCATTAAATTCTGAGTTTGTCTTATTTTTTTGGGGTTGTGAAATTTAGTGCCATATCAGTTGTGTTACTACCTTTCGGGGAAAAAATATGTCATTTGTTCCAGATAGATAAAAATGAATTTACTGTCATAGTTACTTTGGAATTAAAAGTCCATCAAAAATAACTTTCACATTCAACTTTTCTGGAGGAAAGTATAAAGAACAAAAGCATCTGCACTGTGTATAAATTGGCAAGTATCCTTGTCTGGCACTTTCCAAATTGTTTTAGCAACGTTTGGCAAGAATCTATCACAAATTATGGATGATTATAATTTTGCAGTATGTGAAAGCAGATGGAGAAGATGAATTGACAGAGAGAATGTTTCTTCCTAGGAAACTGATTGGTAATAATAATTATCTTTGAAGAAGACAAAAAGTAAGAATTACCCACTGACATATATATATATATATATATATATATATATGAGAACTTATCCTATTCAAAAAAAAGCCCTTAGCTTACACAAAATTTGAAATTGATAGATCTACCAAAAATTACTCTATGCACACAGTGTACAAACTGAAAAATATTCTATTATAATTAATTAAATTGGAAATTAATTGAAGAAAGAGCATATAATTGATAGTGGCTTATTTTTCTTAGAGGTAACATTTTTATGTTCCTAACAAATGAGATCCTTTTTCAATTTTTCTTTTTTAGCTCATGAGTAATCATATGGATAATCATGGTAACTTTATAAAATGGCCACATTTTAGAGGAAGGAAGCTGAAAATAAGCAAGTTGTTACTGAATAATTTGTAATGGTAATTTGTGATTTATAACACTATGTTTCCGAGGAGGGCTGAGCTTTAAAGTCAGGATATCCGGGTTCAAATCAGACCATTTAATCCTTGTGGATGGCTTAACTCTTTTACTACCTCAGCTCCTCTACCATCAGGATCCAACCACTCCTCACTGCCACCTCCACTCGGGTCCTGCCATGTGCTGTGGTTCTCACCAGGATTATTCAAATAACCTCCTGTCTGGTTTCCCTGATTTGAATATTGTTTTCTTCTAACAGTTCTGAAAATGGCGGTCAGAGAGAAACTGTTAAATATCAGATCACGATGTCCTTCTGTTCAGACCTTCTATGGCTTTAGGACCCATTTGCATTCTGTTCCCTTATCTTTCTTATCCCTCTGATCACAGCTCTTCCCCTTGCTCCTGTTTCTCTACACAGGCTGGTCTCTTTGCTGTTCTTTGAACATACCAGCCAGGCTCTGGTCTCTAGTTCTTTCTATTGTGCCGCTTCATCTGTGGGACTCTCTGGTCTTCCACCTTTTCATGACCTGTTCCCTCACTTCCTTGGGATCTTTCTTCAGGGAAGCTTCCCTAACTGACTGCTTTCATACTGAAACCCTCCCTGGACACATCCACATCACCCTTCCCTAATTTCTCCTTCTCCTTCTCCTTCTCCAGGACTATTTGTCATCTGTGTCCTTTAGTTATTTGTATTGTTTATGGTTTGTTGTACCTCACTAGAATCTAAGATCCATGATAACCCGGATTTTCACTTCTGTTGTTTAGTGACCTGACACAAAATAGGAACAACAAATATTTTTAAGTGAATTAAAAAATTACAGTTATTATTATCATCGTTGGGAATACATGTTCTAAGTTGTTGCCTCAGACATTTACTGGCGGGAAATCACTTAATATTGGCTTACCTAAAATGAGGCTAAAAACTGACTTCCCTAGGCTGTTTTGGGGATTACACAAGATAAAAATATCTACTTTACAGGCTGCTATGAGGGTTAAATAGAACATTTACATGAAAGTACCCAGCACACTGCTTGGCAGATAAAAGGTGATGAATTAATGTTAATAGAATTTGCATCTGAATGAAGAGATAATGGTATGCAAATCCAGGCATCATTTATTTGGGCCCTGATTTTTTATTTAGGAAAAGAAAATTGTGTGGATTATTTTTCATGGGAGATTTTGTAGAGCGCAAAATCTTACCCAATTATGTATTTGTTCCTAAACTCCTTATTCATACATACTTACATGGTTCTACTTTTCACTCATAAGATATGTATCTTAGAGTATGTACATCCATCTTGCCACGGTCTCATGCCTGTAGACCATCATAAGCACTCCTGTGGTCAGAGTTGGATTTCCTGTGTATTGCTTTGAGGGACATGGAGACCACACTCCATGGGAACCATGGCATATCCCAGGAAGGGGGTATTAGAAGGAACTCACAGATTGTGAGCTTTCATTTGGTTACTTTAAAAGGGTGTTTAAGAAAGTGGTACGTGGGGTTGGGTGCGTTTTGGAAGCAGAGTCAATTCTGTGACCGAGCATCTTGTTTCCTCCCACTCTCTAGATGAAAACTAAGTGGAACTGAAATTGTAATTGCAAAAGTAGCAGTCATCGCTCACATTAGTCAAGGGTGGTGGATGTTTGGTCACTGTTGTGTGTGTGGTTTGCACAGCAAGCTTGCCATTGTTTGTGCTCAGCGTGACTACTAAGTGACCTTGTCTTTGTCTCACTTCATCGCGATCACGTACTGAACTTGTCTGTTGTTGGCGACGTGTGAGATTATGATCCACAGAAGAGCACTATGACCTCGCACTAAGTACTGAGGTCAGCGCCTAGCAACCCCAAGGCCTAGCTCCCAAATGGCATGGGCTACTTGTCCCTTCCTCAGGCTTTGTACACATATGCACATGTATTGGAACTTGCTTTTGATGATTTCAACACTACCTTTTTTTTTTTTTTTTAAACTAAGTGCTAAGCGACCAAAATTTAGGTGACTCATTCTTAAAAAATAATTCTTGGGAAAACCTGTCACTATAATTTTATATCCAAATTAATCCTAATTGATTTGTAATAGTTTTAGTAGAAATTGATACTTGCCTATCATAGGTTAAATAGATGTAAATATCCAAATATAGCTTAACTAAGTAATATTTTGGAACGAATGAGCTTTGTCAGACATATCTGTAATATATGTGTCACTTCCTAAGAACACACTCTCACAATTAAAAATAGCATTTGTAATAAAAGTAAACAGAAATAAAAATTGCAATGCAAAAACATTCTTGTAATTTAATCATGAAGAAACATCCAATTTCCTCAAGTGCCCTTTAAATATTGTAACTTGCATAAATTCACACCACTCATTTTTTTGGTTCTCCATTAGGAGATTTGCATTTATAAGTTTATTTATTATTTATGAATATCCCACTTATTAAAAAAAAACATATGCCAGTTCATTTAAATGTTAGTCAGTTGCAGATGCCTAAGATAGTAGCTATTACACTAAAGTAAAATCTTTCAGCATTGTGTTTTTAAGTCCTCCTGGATTAGGTCATTATCATCATAAGTGGCTCTTATACACACACACACACACACACACGCACACATACACATAGATAAATAGGTGAAAAGATTATAGGTAACTTTATGGACTTACAGACTTCTAGCTCTGAATGATCATCTACTCAAATCCCTTTTTTGTAAGGAAAATGGGACCTGTGGACAGATGTTAAATTCCATACTAAGATATACAGAGCAGAAATAAAGAATTAGTTTCTTGACTTCAGAGTCAAGCTTTTTCCACTACGACACTTGTCATTATCTCTTTGGGTTAAGTCGAAAATCTGTGGATTTATTTTTCTTATATGGCAATTCATATAAAGTCAACATTTATTATTTGAGGGACCGAGGAAGAACAGTGAATAAAATTGCAGGCTCCTTCTTAATTCACCACATTTTGTTAGTCTGGAAACAACAACAACACCACCACTTGATCACAAAATGCTCCAATAAAGGCAGACAGAGATGACTTTCTATTGCATAGTATGGAACAGGAGCTTAAAAAATAATCAACTCTTCTGTTGACAAGTCCCCAACAGTCTATGGTTTTTTGGTAAATTATTATTTAATTCTTACTCAAATTGACACATAAGTGAAGAATTTTGGAGCCTCACCCACCTTTGATTAAAAATCTTGGCTGTTTTAAGTTAAGGCACTCTAAATGAGTATCATTTAGTTTATTGCTTACTCTTGGAGAAACATGGATATGCTTAACAGTTAAGGAACCCTTATTCTATGAAATAGAATTCCACAGCACGTTTCATTGTTTTATAAGGTGGGAGTGGGGGGAATAATTGAAAGTGGATTTAGAGTAGAAATCACTACCTTTAAAGTTCTATTTTATGCTACAAATTACTTCTTAACAAGAATTCTTCCAACAAATCAGAAAACAAACAACAAAATTCTGATGGATTTCACCATAATTTTACATTTTGCCATCTCTTTTCCTTTTAACATTTTTTTACAAGAGCTTTTAGACTCATAAATTTAGTTAGCGATTTCACGTGTTCTCCCCAAATCCCATTTTTAAAATCCCACAAACTAGTCCATGTGCATGTGTGATACAGTTTGCTAAATGAAACACTCAATTATAGGACTGTGTTTGCTGTATGCCAATTTAGTCAATGTTTTTGCATTGGTGAGGCCATCCTTACTTAACGCCTCATAAAAAGAAAAGCCAGCCTCTTCCAAGAGAACTAATTTATTGTACACCAAGGATCTGTGCTTTGAAACATTCTCCTACTGTATGCAAGGTAGGTCTAACGCTTGTAGAGTACCTAAATACCACAGATTCCATATACCTTGGAAATAAAGATGCAAATCACAAAACAATAAATTCCAGGCTTGTAACAAACACCCTGAAGAAAATGTGAACAAATCATAACTGTCAGTGAAGATAGATGACCAAAGTTTGTGTCGTGCAAAAGAATGCAAAGCCTTGTGCTGTTGCAAGCATTTCTTTCTTTCCCTCTCTTCCCCTCTCTTCTCTTCCTGTCTCTCTCCCTCTCTCTCTCTCTCTCTCTCTCTCTCTGGTTGCAGGCATATCATCAACCTTAATGATAAAAGCCTTCCACAAAAATAATTCTTAAGCCTCAGGAACAAACATCTCTTTGGCACCCTGAGAGAATATTCCACAAACATCATCAATCTCCTTTGGATCATGATTTACAACCTTTCCTTTTGGCCGACTTGAGCCATTTGTGAGCATGCCCCAGCAGCATCACGCTGGGATTTTCCTCCACTTTGCCCTCTAAACACACAGCAACATAACCGTGTGCTACTGCCAGTTTGGAAGCCCGGGCTTGACAGAGGAATCCAGTACACACTACAGATACTAGGCTGTGAAAGCACTTACCCAGGCAGCTGCCTGTCAGCTGGACTCTCCCGAAAAATGGAGGAAGGGGATAGATCTTTCTATGCAGGTTCTGGAGCCAATTTGTTGTGTTTCATATGCTAATTGTCAGTGGCATTCAGAAAGCCAAGTTATGATAACTTCAGGGCATGAAATTTGGGTTTTTCAAAAGAAAAAAAAATCAAAGTTGGTGAAATACTTTGCATGGGTGTATATTTCTCTGAACAAAACTCGTGTCTTTAGTTAACAGTTGTCTGATAAATGCCATCTTTCTGGATGTTTTCCTTGAAACTCAGGCTAGGAGTCTGTACCACAGCTGAATTCATTTAGCATGTGCCTAAACCCGCTCTCGCTGTGTGCTCACCAAAACAGATGCACATACATTATTAATTGTTGACTAACTTGCAATCATCATCAAGGGCAGAAGAACTACGCC
This sequence comes from Ailuropoda melanoleuca, assembly GCF_002007445.2. NCBI lineage: Eukaryota > Metazoa > Chordata > Mammalia > Carnivora > Ursidae > Ailuropoda > Ailuropoda melanoleuca. The sequence goes on along the minus strand of NC_048219.1, from coordinate 52,117,205 downwards.
CATCAGGAAAGCACACAAACATTATGATTACTTGAAAACATAGGCAGATCTTTAAGCTGTCTATATTGAGTGAAATAGTAGCTACTGACATATCTAGCAATATTTATAGAGGAAGCTTTGCAAAGCAATATGTTTACCATAACCAAGTGGGGCAAACCAAAGGAGTTTGTGAAGTTGGGTACTTGACAGAGAAGTCAGGATTCTTACTCTCCCTCTTTACCTGCGCCCCCACCTTCCCAGTAATGTGTGTGTGTTGTGCTTTCTTCCGCTGCACGTATACTAAAATTGGAACCAAATTGTGTGTGTGTGTGTGTGTGAAAGAGAGAGAGAGAGAGAGAGAATGCAATTGTGATGCATAAATTTAGTCTTAATTGTAAGGCTTAGATTTTTTTTTTTTGTAATAGTTGGATTACGTTATAAGGAGTGATGGTTCTCAAACCTAATCACTCAGGTGGTCTGCTGGAGAGCAATCAGATCATAGGAGAGCATATATATTAGGAAAATCAAATTCATTTTTATTACACGGAGTGGTTCATATTTTTGTTTTCCTCTTACCTTGGCTTTTTATCCGTTCTGTGGTGTGGGCTGGGATGTTTTCAGCTTTCAGCATCAAGTTGCTGAATCAGAAGCAGCTACAGGTTTGGAAGATGCACTCTTTCCTACACTGCAAGTAAGATTATAAATTGAAAAATTTTGGAAGGCAGTATTTATAAATAGTGTTACACTGCTTTAAAAATATCCATATACTTAGACAGAGTACTTTCACCTTTCTGAATTTATCCCAAGAACATAATCTTGAATTCATGTAAAGATTTTTATAGAGATTCAGTGTGTTTTAACTAAACATTTGGGGCAAATACTCAATGATAAGAACAGTTAGCTAAATTATGGTATATACATATGCTGGGATGATATGAAGCCACTAAATTATATACATAACATTCAGTTATATATTATATAATGAGAAATGCACATTATAATGCTAAGTAATAAAAAAAACTACCCCAAACTTTTCATATAATGTGGTCTTTATTAGAAAAAGGTATATGTAGAAAAATATGGAAAGAAAACATTGAAATGTTGATAGTGATTTCTCTCAGGGTGAGATTAGAGGTGATCCTAAGTTATATACTAATTTTTTTAGTGTTCCGTATGTTTTTACTTACAGAACTACAAAGACTCCTTTAGAATTGGTGGTGATGGAGGAGAAAATACAGTGTTTTAGCCAAACTATTTTATTTTCCTGGGCTCAGAATGAAACTACATTTCCCTGATGCATCAAGTGGAGGCTATGTTTTTGGTTCTTCTCAATGGCAGGTAGACAGAAGTGATGTATCATTTCCAGTCCAAGGCTGTCAAGTGTGTGTGCCTTTTTTAAGTGCATGCTCTTTTGACTTCTAAACTGGAAGTGAAAGATTCCAGAATAGTAAAGCAGCCTAGATTCCTTAGTCACCACTTGGGTGAGAACTCAGAGAGTGGGCCGTGTCATCCTCATCAACATGTTTGTGATTATTGAGATTTTCACATTATTTGTTAAATAAGCATAGCTTCGCAATTATCAGCTACTTTACCATGATACGAGTCACTTGCTAGTTTTCTTAATGATAAAAGGCACAGATGTGTGAGCAATGCAGAAAGAGGAGAATGTAAGCTACTGCTGCTTTTATGTGCCCTGCTTATTTTATATAGGTCGGCTTAAAGCTGTTAAAAAATTTTAAGTTATGATCTGGGGATTTTTAGCCTGGTTATTCATCTGCTTATATTGGGAGTGGTGGGTTTCCAGATTTTATATTATTGGCAAAAATACGTATAGAAAGATGACAAGTATGTAGATGTTACTGCTGTCGGGTGCTTTCTTCAATTTGGAAAATTGTTTCACGCTTACATGTTCTTTTAGAGACTGTTCCTTCAGCCTGTAATTTCTCCTTCTCTACATGACAAATGCCTCCTTTACAATGAAACCCAAGTACTATGCCTCAATAAGGCCTTGTTCAACCCAGTCCTCCATGTGTATGGACATCACTCTGCATAAGCTCTAGGTGCAGAGACAATGATTAAAAAATAGTTATGTCCCCATGTCTTAATAAAGAGACTAGAATAGTAAACATGGGAAATACTCCTATTTCTGTCACTTGTGACAGTATGATAAACACAAGATACTACAAATAAATCATATTTGGAAACCATATCAAATTTAATGATTATGTTTACATGGATGGAGACCCATGCTTCTACCTAACTTAGCCATCATAAAGATCCTTTACCTTAAGATACTTTGATTCTGCAATTTTAATTGCAATTATTTTCTTTCAGTAACTGAACTTTTAAAAGAACCAACCTTACTCTTCACCTTTTCTAATGGTTTAAAGTTGACTTTAGGGGCGCCTGGGCGGCATAGCGGTTAAGCGTCTGCCTTCGGCTGAGGGCATGATCCCGGCGTTATGGGATCGAGCCCCACATCAGGCTTCTCCGCTATGAGCCTGCTTCTTCCTCCCACTCCCCCTGCTTGTGTTCCCTCTCTCGCTGGCTGTCTCTATCTGNGGCTGTCTCTCTCTCTCAAATAAATAAATGAATCTTTAAAAAAAAAATAAAGTTGACTTTAGTGTCGTGTTTATAAACGTTACTAAATACAACTTCTCTAATTCATTTTTTTAACTAGGTAAATATGCTAGTATATAAATCTTAGTTTCCTTGTGTGATTTATGAACTACTATGCAGTCATTAAAAAGAATGTAGTAAATCTAGTTATATTACCTATAAAACTTTTCATTATATGTTTGAGAGTCAAAAAATAATGAGTGGCAATGTTCTATGTAGGTTATGGACTTTTGCTTCCATTTAGGATGTAGAAAACCTCAGGAATGGGTTGTTCTTACCCTAATGACACAAAAGCTAGATAATCTAAAAAATTTTAGCTTTTTTTTATCCTACTTAGAATGCTGAGTTCACAAGGCAGTCAGGCAAAGCAAATTCCAAGGCCCTCTCAGGAGACGGAATACATAGACTCTTTGGCAGAACATGAGTGGAAGAAGCAACAACAGTAAAACCGGGAAAGAAGAAAATATTATAATGTGAACATATATTTCTAAAGGCCAAGTGAAGGTTAGTGTTGAAAACTTGGAATCTAGGAGCCTCCGACACAAGAAAAGTCTGCTCTTACCCCTAAGCCCTTTTTCATGGGTCTCCATCTAGTAATTATGATAAAGGACCGGGGAAAGGAGGGGGAGTTGAGAAAGTGCCCCCTGGTGGACGACAGGCACGAAACCCTTCTCATGTCTCCAGACCCTTCCTTAGATTAAACAAAGCCCTTTGCCTCCCAGAGAGGGGAAGGGAACGCTTCTGTCCCCACCACAACCATTCTGTCAAGTATCTTCGATCGAGCTGCTGTAACATACCATTGACTAAGTGGCTGAACACCATTTCTCGCAATTGTATAAGCTGGGAAGAATGAGATCAACACATTTATTTCTTGCGATTGTATAGGCTGGGAAGTCAAATCAAGGCTCCAGCACAGAAGCCTTTCTGTGCTGAAGGCCTTTCCTAACTTTCCAGTAATTGCGTTCTTTGCTCTTTCTTCACCTGGTTCAACGAAGAAGCTTGGGTATCTCTTCCTCTTCTTTATAAGGGCACTAAAACCATCATAGAGGTTCCACTTTCATGACCTCATCTAAATCTAGTTACCTTCCAAAGGTTCCTCTTCCTAATACCATCACATGGGGTTAGGGCTTCAACATATGGGTTTGGGGCAGGGAGAGCACAAACACTGTCTACAACAAAAAGTAACAAAGACAATAGTCAACTGTGAAAGAGCAGGAAACCCTTTTGCTGCTGGCCGTAGGTAAAGGGTATTCTGCTCTGCCAGGATGAGTGGAAGCCAAAGCCATCAATTCCTAATGAAGGGGCACGAAACCCACCTGGGTACATGATCTTTTTTTTTTTTAATATTTTATTTATTTATTTGACAGAGATAGAGACAGCCAGAGAGAGGGAACACAAGCAGGGGGAGTGGGAGAGGAAGAAGCAGGCTCATAGCAGAGGAGCCTGATGTGGGGCTCGATCCCATAATGCTGGGATCACGCCCTGAGCCAAAGGCAGACGCTTAACCGCTGTGCCACCCAGGCGCCCCTGGGTACATGATCTTAAACTGATACAAAGCAGTTGTCTGCTGCTACTAAGGGAGGGGCAAGAAATTCTCTATCACCCAAGATCATCCACAGATCCAAGGCAAAATTCAGCTGCCAAGTTTGAGAGAGAAACAAGAGTGCTGTGATAGTTGCACACTTGAACCCCAGGTTCCTAGAAGGTTAGAACCTGCCTAAGACTGTGATCAGACCAAGATCACCAAGAACCCTCCACGTACCCCTCCCCCCACCCAAGCCTCGCATAGAGAATCATGAAGTAGTGCTTTACTGTAGAAATAGGACCGCATGGGGAGGGACCCCGCTCAGGGCCTTCTGAAGCAGCAGAGCAGAGACCCTGAGAAAACTCTCCAGCACATTAGTTCCCACACCAAGCACAGAAGAGTGGCGACTCGTCAATACGTGAATAAATAGACTGGTTACCTTGCCTTCACTCCCTACTGCACACACCCACATACCTGACAAGAGGGCTGCCCATCTCCAGGCATGAATGCTATTTACCTCAGTCTCTACTATTCTACAAAACATCCAGCATTGAGAAAATGAGACACACAACATAAGAGAAAACAACACATTGTCAGGAGATTAAGGTGCCAAGGATTAAGACTGAGATGATCCAAATGTTGGCTTAGAAACTTTAAAATAACTATAATCAATACTTAAAGGATCTAACACTTGTAAGATGCAACATAATACCACTGTAATTTGAGTCTTAAAAAATGAACGGTCTATACCTGGATGTATAACGGGATGGGTTAATCGGTTAAAAAGCATTCTTTTACATTTGTCATCCAATTTACTCTTAGACAACTGTATTTTAGAAATTATTTCTGTAATTTAATTGAGATTGGGTAGTATTTTCATGTCTTGAGTTAGCAGAAGAAAGACATCAAAAGAGATAAAGTGTTCTGAGTTTAAAACAATCAATATTTATTTAGGCGTAGGAGACACCTAAAAGGCAAGAGAAACAAAGGATTGTCCAGAGACATGTCAGGTCTAAAGAATGAATGTTGAGTATTTAAATGTAAGTAGAATTAGTTCTATGATATGACACCTTCCAAACTATCCCTTTTTGAACTTCTAATAAAATCGACTCCATATGCAATGGCTTTGTATAGTGTTTGGGGTGACATAAGGGGAGAAATAAAGAACTAGTAGAAGGAGGCATCTTTGAGGGGAAAAAATTGAATAGAATTGGAAAGACATGTTTAACAATCACCAAGGGATTCATGGAGTTCTGGAGTATAGCTTTGTATGCTCTACAGCACCTTTTTGATGTGAAGGCCAGGGAGACCCCCCACCTAATAGCTAAGTTAAATGGCTATGCTTAGAAAAAGGACAAACATCATTCATGAGCAATATATATTTGCATTGTGTTATTTTTCAATATATACTGAAAGACTTTTTACCCAGTCCCATAATCAGTTGTTTGCCCTCATGGGAAGAAACAAAACTTGACCACGAAGCCACACTGTGAAAGTGGACCTCACCCCTCCTCTGGCAGGTGGCGGCTCAGGAAGGCATTCAGCAAAACTCAGAAAACAAAGAAAAAGAATGTGCAGAATAGTGGTGAGGGTCTCCATGCCTCCATTTCCTGTATGTTTTCAGGGCTGAGGAGAATATAACTTTAGGGTGGATTTCACTGGAAAAAAATACACTTTAATGTTTTCCTCCAGAATATTTGGCTATAGAAAGAGGACTTTTTAACGGCTTCTTTTTACCATAAACTCTCTTTTTGTGAAAGGAATTGAGGGTCTTTTTACTTTTTGAAGATTTTATTTATTTATTTGAGAGAGAGCTTAGGCATGCATGAGCAGGGGGAGGGGCAGAGGAAGAGGGAGAAGCAGACTCCCTGCTGAGCAGGAAGCCCAAACTGGGCTCTACCCCAAGATCGCAGAGATCTTGACCTGAGCCTGAGTTGACTGAGCCATCCAGGTGCCCCAGGAATCAAGGGTCTTAAGTATGATATGTGTTTACAGTAAATTCACTCTTGGTTGAATAAGTGTAAAGCCTTCACCTTTTACTTGCATATTCCTATTTTATTGTTATAAAAAGCATATATTATTTTCGTATTAAGAAGTCACAGAAAATAGTAGATATTTAAATATAAATGGAAGTTTTTAAAGTCTTATTACAAATTAAGGAAAAAACTTAATTTTTTTAATCTTCTTCCAAATAATTCCTACCAACACTTGATTTTCTTTCCTCTACGTAGGCTGTAAAATAATTATCATTATATTATAGAAATATTTTTAGTCTTCTAGTTTTCATATGCCTATCATGTTTTTCTGAAAATTATATGTTCTTCAGAGACATATTTAATAACTTTAAAATATTTTGATTAGCAAATATAATATGTGTAAGTATTCTATTGTAAGTTCATTAAGTTTTTTTTTTTCTTATACTTTTTTTCCATAATGAACAATGTATTTTTAATGAAGTTACTCTGGTTACACATAACAGAAACCAAATTAACTTACGCAAAATTAAAAAAAAAAAAGAAAGAAAAAAATGATAGATGCCCCTTACTATGGAAGCAAAAGGTGATAAAAAGTTTTCAGTTGGGTTTGAGACTGGGACAGCTCTGAGGCTCTTCATTGGAAAGGTTTTCATGTTCTCTCCTCCACTCATCTATTGACATAAAATCTCCCAGCTCGCAACCTCTGTGTTCTTCAGTTCAAATTGCAAGAAGGAAAAAAATCTAATCGACTTGATTTGTGTCAGTTGTCTGCTGACTCTAATCAGCAGTGTGCAAACATGGCACCTAGTGAGAGACCCCCTCCCCTTTCTTAACTTCGAGGAATAGTTCACAGGAAAGGGCTGTGCAGCTATCCCAATATCTGTCTCTGAGAGTGTGATGAACATTTTTGGGCATCAAGCTCTTTCTGGATTTAGGATTATTTCCTTTAAATAAATTTTCAGCTATAGATTTTCTCAGTAAAAGGGTGTAAATCTTTGAAAAAATTCCTTTAAAGACTGATATCTTTATTTCCCTTTGTATTGCGTGTTATAAACAATCTCCTTTGCTGACTTCATCTAAACCAATGCCTTCAAAAACTACTTACAAGCAAATAATTTTCCAACCAATACCTGGAGATCCAATCCTACTCCTGAGCTCCAGATTCATATATCCAAGCTGCTTGTTTATAATCTCCCACAGAAAATGTCACTGGCACTTCCAAATCACCAGACTTAAAATTAAACTCATAATTTCTCAGCCCAAACCGACTTCTTCTGCTACCTGAATTAAAATAATACTTCATTAAAATTGTCAATGGTCCTCCAAAAATTTAGGGGAAATTCCTTCTCCTTACCTGGAGTGTCTTCACGGTCAGACTCTAGTCTGGTTTTATCCCCACAATGTATGTTATCATCACTGCCAACACCACCTGCAACTGCGTGTGTCTGCCTGTGCCGCCAGCTCTAATTTCTCTTCTGTTCTCTCTGCAAAGCCATGCTTTACCTCTCTGACTAAACAACTGCAACTCGGCTCACTGTTATTTTCTCAAAATTTTTTTTCCTAACTCATTAATTGACCCAGGATCAGCTCTGGTAGCACCTTGTCTATGATTTTATCATAGTCTTTGTTGAGTGAATGGTCATTTTTGGTTCACATGGATTTATTCCCACGTAAGAGATCGCCATTTGGGTAGGACTGTGTCTGTCTCATTACATTTTTGATGCTTACTGCCCAGGAAGAGCTTGATGTACAGAAGTCACTCACTGCGTGTTGTCTGATATATTTGGATTCATAGTCTGAACTTTTTCCAGAAAGTGCTATGTCTTCTAGTTATACTGTTCCTTACTGCCCCCTTCTGAAAAGTGCCATGACTACACAGAAAAATAAATTCTCCTAATAGGGACCAGAGTTTGAATGAGAGACTAAGCAATATAGATAATCCAGCAATGTTTAGCCAGCACAAAAATATCACCTTGACTTAGAGTTCGAGGAAGAGAGAAAGACAGAAACAGGTTGTGAGGGAATGGCTGAAACCGCAATACTCTGGCAAAATGGGATGGATGGATGAAGATAGATACATATATAGAATTTCAAATATATTCAAATACCTGAAAATAATGCCAAAGTGAAAGCATTATTTTCAAGTATTTGAAATATCAATATAGTCGTTTTCTCCTTTGAGAATTTAAGGGGGGAGAGCTCTACCTCTGCACCTTAGCTAGACTCCCTCTGATATTACCATATTTATGGACATGAGATTGGTCAACCGTCTCAGATTTTAACAATTTCTAGAGCAAGTAAATTTGGATTCTAAAATAAGCCTCACCATTTTTCTTAAGCTTGCATAACAATTTGAAGTTTGAGTAGTTGACAATAAAAATGGACTCTGGTCAATTTGAACAAAAAATGAATAGATTGAAAGGGTACTAGGGATTCAGAAAAATTATAGGAGATAAAAGGTCCACATTCGAGACCTAAGTGAACTCTAGAAGCCTAGTAAGATCTCTATCTCTAGCAAGTTAAGAAGGCCATTAAGGAATCCTAGAAGGCTAATAAGCAGAATGAGTAGATACTGAGTACCTACTCTGTGTTAGGTATGATGGAGTATTCAAGGGGAAGAGGATGTAAACTGTACCCACAATGACTTTCTAGCCCAGCAAAAATCTTAGGTGGTACCTCAACGGGGACAGGTAGGCTCCCCTTTCACCTAATCTAAATTTAGGAAAATAATTTGCTGTCAGTGGTCAACTAGTAAAATCTATACACAATAAATATAGAATGAAGGAAATTAATTGCTTTTTAATGTGATTGAAGACCCTGTAAGACTAATCATTTCTATATTGCTCTGATTATTAAATGATTGCATATACAACCAGAGGGAGCGAGAGAGTATGTGAGTTTTGTAGTAGCTCAGAGTGATGAGAAATAAGTTATTAATTCCACTTTCAAGGGGGAGAAGTCAAGGGAGGCTTCAGTTTGGAGGTTGAGACTTGTAGTTTGAAGAAAGAATTGGACTTTGCTACAAGGTGGGGAAGAGAAATGGCATCCAGGGCAGAGATAACAACATGTACAAAAGCATGTGGATACACAAGTTCCAAGCACACTAAAGAGCCTTAGGGTAGTGCATTGTATTTCTGTTGAATAGACAGCATCAGGGAGAAATAGCCCTAGCTCAGGCCAGAAAAATGCTAGGGCCACTTAGGACAGCTGTGAATGCTAAGGAATTGGACTTGATCTGTAGTTCATGAGTTATTGTGGAAATCTTTCAAGGAAGAGTTACATGTTCAAATTTGCAATTCAGGAAGGTTCCTCTGCCATCAACGAAGCAGATAGGGACGAGGAGTGGATAATGGGAAGGAACTGAAATGAAAGTAACTGGCAGGATTTTTTTGGAAAAACAACTAAAAATAATTTCAAATACTGTAATGTAAAAAGTACTAGAATGCAGACATGTAAAATATATAAGCAAAGAGTGTCAATCGTCATTTTTCAATATTTATGAGTCAGCCTGTAAATATTTTCAGGTAGATTTATTTTTTTTAAGTCCTGTCCTTTATTAAACCATTTAAGAACGTTTAAACAACCATCTATATAAAACATTCCTGAATCATGTTATGCTTCATTAATGCTAGCTTGGAGTGTATTCACAGCATAATAATACTTAATTTCTCTTTAGAAATTAAACCAATTCTTCTTCTGCATTGGAGTAATAATTCTAGGTATTATTAATATCATAACAAGCTCAGGGCTAGTCAGTTCCCCAGTTTAACAGACTACCTAGGGTCAAATTTTGATAAACACAATATTTTAAGGTAATAAAGAACTATAAACATTTCATTTTCTTCAGCAAATATAACCTCCCCTAATTAATATGTTACTGTATAATTCTGCAACATACATTATATCCCAGGAACTGCTATTGTAGTTCAGATGCTGCCTGATTTATTAAAAATGTCAACTGTAGGCATTTGATGCGACGCAAACCTGATGTCTAAATGTTGAATTTGTCGAATGTTTATCTAGTGCAAGATGGTTCTTACACTTGATTCTAAAGATGTTAATACTTTTGAAATTCCAGAATAAACTTTACTAACTTGCTCAAAGTGGACTACTAAATTATTAAATAGCTTGTTGTCATGAAGCCAGGGTGACAGTTTAACCTATGAACATTTTGGAAAATCACAATCCATTTGGTTCTCCCTCTTTCAACCAGTGCTGGGGATGTATTCTATTTGAAAACTCCATGTAGTTTTCAATGTTCTTTTACATCACATCTTCCTCTGCATCAATATTGAAATGATTCATTGGTTGCCTTTTCTTCTCCCTTTTCTTTCTCACATACACTAAAAATAAGTGTTTCCTCACTTCTTGAGAAAGTGGATATAGTAGCCACGAGGGTGTTTACCAGGACTGTTAATGGTACCGGTTCCTCAGTGAGACTGTGGCTAACAGTGCCAGAAATACAGCATAAGGTGATAGATAATTCCACCTTCCTGTAGTCCAACAGGAAAGAGAAATGTTTTATTATGATAGACACATCCAATCAAGCAGGAAATATGTATTTACTATCTATTCTGAGTCTACAACTTTTTAGTTTTGTCTAGAAATCTTTAGTTAAGAGTCTACAAAGGCATAATCCTTATTCCTAGGGAGGTTCTAAAATGGATGAGCAAGAAACATGCACACACACTGGTAGCTAAAACATATTTGTAGTGAATCTTAAAGTGAATGGACATATAAACACAACAAGAATTTGAAGAGATCAGAGTTTACAAGCAATGAGGAATAAATTATTCAAAAAATAGCATGTGAATACCAGGAAAAATAATATCGAAGATCTATCAAACTCAGTATCACTATATCATGCAAGAGATAACTAGATGACAATATCAGGAAATCTGGAAGATCTAGCATATGTGGAAATGTAATTTCAGCCCAGTATTTGTTTTTTATAATATATTATTCAAAAACTTGGGGAGAGAGGAGTATAATCGGATCTAGTAACTAGCTAAACAAAATATCTATAAAATACTAATAATGAATTAACATCAGTGTAGAAAGTTTCTAGTGATTGGGTATTATTTGACTTGTCTGGGTCACCATTTTTCATTAATGTAGTTGATGAATATTCAGGGGGCATTCTCACCAACTTTGTAACTGACACAGATATCAAACGGATGTTATAACCAGGACCTAAAAAACAAATCATAGCAGGTTCTATTATTATTTTTTTTTGCAAGCCCCAACTTTTTGTTATTACATTCAACTTACAAATTACATATTGGATTAGACATAATATACATGTTAAATTTTTATAAACATTTCTAAACACTTGTTATTTCTGCATTCATCTTGTTGTGGTCAAATATCACATGGTCCAAGGACCAACATTGTCCTAGGGAATTATATCGCTATTTCTATTTTCCATGAGTAATGTAGCACCTGGTAGGTCTTAGTAGATTATTAGTTATTAGACTAGATTACTGTATGTGGTACCAAGTCCTTTTTTTTTTTTAGCCTATATTTTTTTAGGTGGAATTTACCAAGAGTGAATCAAATATCCTACAAAGGGATCCTAAAGCCAATTATACAAATACAGGATGAAAGACCTATCATAGCAGCTTCAGTAAAAATATGTAAGGGTTTAGCTTATAATGAGATCAATGTAAGTCACTGTGAGTTAAGAGGAAACAATAATGAAATGGAAGTTAGGTTTCTTCAGATTATTTTCATGTAGTATTGTGTTTAGTTCTGTGTACTTTATTTTTTTTAAGTAATTTATTTTTTTAAAGATTTGTTTTAGAGAGAGAGAGGGCACGCAAGCAGGGGGAGTGGCAAAGAGAAAGAATCCTGAAGCCAACTCCGTACTGAGTGCGGAGCCCAATACAGGGCTCCATTCCATGACTCTGAGGTCATGACCTGAGCTGAAATCAAGAATAGGGGTGCCTGGGTGGCTCAGTTAGTTAGGTGTCTGCCTTCAGCTCAGGTCATGGTCTTAGGGTCCTGGGATCTAGTCTTGCATTGGGCTCCCTGCTTAGCGTGGAGCCTGTTTCTGTCTCTGCCTCTGCTGCTCTCCCTGCTTGTTCCTTTCTCTTTCTCTCTCTCTCCCTCTCTCTCAAAATTAAATAAAATCTTTAAACAAACAAGCAAAAAAAAGAATAGGCCACTTAACCGATTGAGCCACCCAGGTGCCCCATGGTTCTGTATACTTTAAAAAAAAAAAAAAAAAAAAAAAAGACCCATAGAGGGGAAAGACAAACTGGCCTCTTACAAAACTAAATAGGTTTTGAGAATTTTGTAGCGTAAAATGCATGGGTGGCTCTGGGGGGAAAATGAGGCTAGTGACCAGAAGCCAGAGCAGAATAGGAAAGTCAGAGGGAGCCAACAATGTGTTTAAAATAAAAGGAAAACATGATCAGTTTAATTCCTCTGGCAGCCGTAGGCAGCAACCTTGCAAGCAATGAGAGGAGCCTGCAGTCTGGGCAAGATGGGGAGGAAGTAACAGTGGGGACTGGCACGAGGAGACAGGTCTGAGAATAAGAAAAAGGTAAAATCCACAGGACCTGGGGACTAACTAGATTTCAAGTGAGAACTTTACTTAATTGTTCTTTCCTCCCAGAAAGAAAAACAGGAAAAGATGTCAATGGGCAACTCCCAGAGGAGGAAATACAAATGGCTATTAATTAAATTTATTTAATATAACTTAACCTTACTTTTAGTAGTAAGATGTGCAAATTAAAACAAGGTACCCGTTTTGTCAGCTGTATGAGTTCAGCCAAGTCCTGGGTCCTGGTCAAAATGCAGCCTTTGAATGAGAATGTAGAGGGAGGACTTGGGAAATGTCTGTGCTGACCAGTAAACATGACCCCCTTAAATTACTTAGAAGAGGTACATACCAACCACAGCTTTCTTTGTTTCTTCCTTTTTAAAGCAGTGCCTGGGATTTGTTCAGTACATGATAAGCTTGAGATGAACCGCTGTACTAAGGCTGGAGAGCCTACCTGCAAGTATCATGCTATGGAAGAGAAATAAATTTTATATCATTAGGAGCAGCTGGGGGAAATTTCAAGCTTATCTTCTGATGGATTTTAGACGGACAGTGCGGGACCTGGGTCCATGATGTGTTATTCCTAGGGACAGACAGCCTTCAGTGGTAGAGTACTCCTGCCCTCAGACTGACGAAACTTTTCAGATGCTGACTCTTTGACCCCATGTCCTAAAAATGATAATAACCCATGCACGCCTATGAAGCGAGTAAAGATTCAAACCACCTTTCTAGGAAGCATAGTTGAAATATATGGGACTTAAGAACAATGTTCATTCTCTTAGTGTCAGGAATTCATCTTCTAACAATCTATCTTATGGAAATAGGAATGCAGTGATCTACATTTAGAGACATTCATTGGCGTTTTACTTAAAATTACAGCCAAATATAAGAAATTGTCTAAAGAACCAGCAATCAAGGAATAGTTACTATGCTTACAATAAAGGAATGATCACAACAAAATGCCAAGCAGCTAACATGTCATGTATACAAAAAGCAAGTTGCCAAACAATATATATAACTATGCATCTATTTTTTAAGACTTGAATATAATACATTAAAATAGTAATGTTTATTCCTTGGCTATAGGATATTAATGTTCTTAAATATTTAAGTTTTTTTCTTTTCTTTTTTTTTTCTTACTGTTTTGTAGCAATGAGAATTAGTGGTTTATATAATCAAGGAAAACATATTTTAAAAACCCAGATAGACCACACTTTATTATTTTAGACTCCGATTCCCTGTTTAACAAAGTAAGCTTATCCTTTCCAATTTAAAATCTTATTTTTGCTTGGAGAAAGTAGGAACAGAAGGATTTGATAAATTTAGCCTTAACTTTGTTATTTGTTAATATTGCAGAATCTGTCCACAGGAAGGCTTCTCTGTAGCAGTCGCACTGGTGGCTAGTGAGAAAGAGAAAAATCGCTGGGGAAAAAAAATCAACCTGATTTGTGTCATTTGCCAATTTCCATGTTAGAAATGACTGATCTCAAACTAACAACACTTTGTGTCCATCTTTTGAACTACCTGATATTTAACAGTTGGCCCTCCCCCAGCAGCCCAAACCAGCTTCAACTCCAACTTTTCACTGACGGATTCTCAACCAAGTTTGTTGAGCTAAATGAATAAGGTTTTAGTTGCCTTCTTTCTATATTAAAAGCTTTGTTCCTTGTGGGGTTAGCTTTCTTCATGGTATCGTTACTACTTTATGTGATTTTTAAAATTTGTCTTTGATTAATGTGTCCTTTCTCTCAATCTTTTGGACATACACTTTTATCTTCACCCATATGAGTTGGATTATTTAAGGAGACTAACTGTTTTTCCATAGGTTTATTTAGGAATGAACTATTAAAATTTTAATAACCTTCTTTCCTCCTGTTAAGTCATTGGTTGTGAGCTCATGCTTAAGCATTTTATAATTTAAACTCCATCAGAAGTTTAAGGTATATTCGGCCTGTGCCAATATTGATTAATTATTTTCATTAAAAAATACTAATTTATATTTGGGGCTATTTCAGACTCCCTGTTGAGTGGTGACTTTCTCCAGGTTACTTCTCTGTCATCAAACATTACTTTCTTTCTNTAAAATTTTAATAACCTTCTTTCCTCCTGTTAAGTCATTGGTTGTGAGCTCATGCTTAAGCATTTTATAATTTAAACTCCATCAGAAGTTTAAGGTATATTCGGCCTGTGCCAATATTGATTATTTTCATTAAAAAATATTAATTTATATTTGGGGCTATTTCAGACTCCCTGTTGAGTGGTCACTTTCTCCAGGTTACTTCTCTGTCATCAAACATTACCTTCTTTTTGGTCAGTTCTACACTAAAGGAAAGTTCACTTGTCCTTTTAATTGTTCACCTCCCTTTTGAATGTTTTCTACTGTATAAACTTATCCTTCCTGATCATTTGATGCCTATTAACTTTTTCATGATTATTTAAAAGACAGTAGTTCATTAAGCATGCTTATCACTGCTCAGTGCTCATAGATGCAAGAGTTGCAAGTCTGCTTATTATAAATGATTTTCGAATTTCCCCGTATCTGCTTGGTAAGGGAAAGAGCGATGCCATTNGTGCCCTCCTTACTATCCATCACCAGTCTATCCCATTCCCCCACCCCCTCCCCTCTGAAGTCTTCAGTTTGTACTTTCTTTTTGGTCAGTTCTACACTAAAGGAAAGTTCACTTGTCCTTTTAATTGTTCACCTCCCTTTTGAATGTTTTCTACTGTATAAACTTATACTTCCTGATCATTTGATGCCTATTAACTTTTTCATGATTATTTAAAAGACAGTAGTTCATTAAGCGTGCTTATCACTGCTCAGTTCTCATAGATGCAAGAGTCGCAAGTCTGCTTATTATAAATGATTTTCGTATTTCCCCGTATCTGCTTGGTAAGGGAAAGAGCGATGCCATTTTTTTTACATTCTTCATTATCTCTTAACTGTTTACATTTCTTTTCTTCATTTATTTTTCTGTTGAAGTCTGATAAAAGGAAGAAATTCAATAACTCAATTGTGCTACATCATTAATTTTATTCCTCTACTTATTATTAGAGAATCTATTTCTCACTTTCTTATTTGTCTTTCACTTTATGTACTTGTGAAAACCACTTAATTTTAATTAACTTCTTTAGTTATAATTATTTCATTTATTTGTTTGCTTGTCATCTTTTCTCTGTAAAGGTTAACTGAAAAATTACTTATTTTCTCTTCATTTCAAAACCCAATTTTCTTATATTCTTAAAGGAAGTCACTCTAGCTATATTAAAATTGGCATCTTTCAAAGGTGATTCTTTTAAAGAAGAATAGGCAAGAGTAATCAGCCCATGACATCTGTGCCAAAATTTACATGCAAAGTGGTTTTCATTGTCTATATAAAGGGAAGAGAGGATGAACGGAGGAGGAGTGGAGTTTGCTTAAAAATTCAGCTTCTTCACTTCTTGTCTTGAGAACAGTTGCCTTGAGTACCATTCCTTGAAAGAATACATGACACTTTGGATTTTCTTCAGAAAGATTGCCAATCCCTTATTAAAATCACATTTTACTAAAGTTAATAAAAATAATCTCTACATCTAATGGATAAAAGTGGTATTTCTCTTGGAGAAGTCTTCCAGTTTCTGTAGCATTGGAAAGTAATTCTCCAAAAGTATCTCTTGTTCCTGCACACCTTTGAAGGAGAGGAACTGATGACCCTCTTAGATGATAGAGATAGTACTTTCCTCTGGAGCAAATGAAGGGAAGGCATTCTTTCTGTCTGGTACAAAACTTTTGGGTTCCCTACACTTAGTGTTCTTCTCCTATAATGAAACCCACTATATGTACAGGTACCATCTATCCCTCCTTTTATCTCCCTGGGAGAACTGGAGCTCAGATAACTGACCCAAAAATGCTGCCAATCTTTTTCCTGCTATTGCCGTGAATAATGAAAGGTCTCTTGTCTCTGACCTAGGAATCTTGTGTCTTTTACCAGCACCTATGAAACTATGACAGGTTAACTTTTGAACTTACAAGTAGGGTGAAATATCGGACCTTTTAACTTTCTTCACTCAAATAATAAACCATCGCTTTATAATTAAACAGTTTGTCCTATCGAAAGTCCAAACTTCTTGAAGTCCTATGATCACATCTTGATAACTTTGTCCCTGTTTCATGAATACCCAGATTTTATTGTAACCATGAAGAGTGAAGAAAAGATAGAGACATTAAAAACTAATTGCAGAGCGAGGTGATTAAGCAAATGCTGGATTGATAAACACAAAAATAACGATTTAAGGGGAAACTAAAGGCTCAGCTCTGTTATTCTAGGAAATAAAAACAGTACACAGACATCAGTGGTAATTCATAAATCAGTAATGGGGTGACTCCTGTGACCTATGATGCAGCGGTATGTATAAGGCTAAGAAGCATTACTGTACTTCCGTGGGTGGGAAGTATATATGGTCAGAGCTGAGAAAATATGGAGCTTCTGCACGAATTTAAAAAATGCTACCCATCTATGCATATGCAGCCCGCTAGTTTGGAGACCTGATTATGCCTCTGGGCAGGGAAAGAGCCCAGTTCCAGGGCCCAAGATTTGGTAGCTTTGTGAGTAGAACTTGGTGATTTCAGAACTTAGGCAATCCCCCATAGAATGTCTTAAGGAAGATCCCACAGACCCCACAGTCTCTAGCAGCAGCCATGCAGTCTTCAATTTTATGTGTGCCTGTGACGTATTAAAATCAGAATAGTCTCTATTTGATATGTGCGATGGGCCAGGTACTGTGCCAACTACTTTAAATGAACCATCTAATATTAGCCTCAAAACAATTGCATGAAATCAGTATTTTTAACTTCATTTTCCAAATGAAGAAAGTGAGATTTAGAATGACCATTTAGAGTGTAAGTAGCAAAGGCAGGACTCAAACTCCGCTCCTTGACCAAACCCACACACTTACTTGTAACACTATTGCCCTTACTATTGTCATCATCCAGGTGGAAAGGAAAAGATGGTGTTCAGGTTGCAGCTTTTTCATGATCTTTATTGCCCTCTCCCCTTTCTTCGCATCCCATGCTTCTCTTCCGTTGATTTACACTCATTAAGTAGTTCTGCTTCTTGTTATCAATGTAATAATGTTAGAAACTAAATGCCAGTTTGATTTCAGTGTTAATCCTTTTGTATTGTGCTGTTTGCTTTCTTATGCCTTTATTCTGCTTGAAATAAAAACTTGGCTGTTTCTGAAATTTAACAGGTTTACAATTTTTCCTACTTTTCATTTCTATTATAACCACCCGGTATTTTGAAAATAACAAAATTCTCCCACATATACAGTTTAATATTCTAAATTGTATAGTATATATTGCTGACCTTTTTCTGTTGAAAGCATCCCTGACTTTTTATAATCAAACCAAATTGACTCAATTAATTCTTTTGATTTTCTATTCTCATGTCTAGAGCAACATATCTTTTTGAATTCTCTGCTTCCCAGAATTCAGCAAAAGCTCATTAATTTTTTGGTCTCTTGAATAAGAAATTAATAATAACTTGGAAGTTAAATAGGCTCAAATGATCTATATTTTAAAGTTAGGGCATGTGTCATGGGTGCAACTTGGTTCCCCTAAATCCGCTGAGTTTTTCTTTATCTTCTCTTTTTTTCATCCACTTGTTTCTGTGAAAGAGAATAAGTACATCTTTTGAGAGAGTTTGCCCAAAGTAGCTCCTTCGGCAGTTAAGGAGAATTCAACTGCTGAGAAACCCTACTTTGGGGATTTCAAGGCACACACCCTTTTATGTTTGTCAATAGTCCTGCTTATTTGGTGTTCTTTATTTATTTTTTCTGTTTTTGGAAGAAGAATTATCTTTTCTTTTGTCACTAAGTTTTGCCTGCTCCAAAAGAAAAATGATGTGTATAAGTTATTAGGACATTTTGATGAATAAAGTTACTTTCACTTAAAAATGCATTTGAAAAAAAAATTTTTTTCAAATAATGAGCTCCTAACTGAAATTTTGTATCTCTAGTGATTAATTTGTATTCCAAATAATACCTTTTTTTATTCTTTTCATTAATTTCTGGCTCATTATTATTAATAGACTGTGGGAAAATTCGGAAATGAAATGCTATGGGCAAATTTTTAATCAAACAACAGAAGTCAAGCAATAATATCTATTGCTGTCATAGCTTTAAGTGTAATGATGAAATAATCCATGGTTTTTATTATTTGCATTTAGATTTTTGTTATTCTTGACTGCCTAAGTTTTATTTACAATAACAGCTTTCAATACTGTTACATCAATAACTGAGTATTGTCTCATTCAGTGTTACTTGGTATGATAGACAAAAAAAATANAACAACAGAAGTCAAGCAATAATATCTATTGCTGTCATAGCTTTAAGTGTAATGATGAAATAATCCATGGTTTTTATTATTTGCATTTAGATTTTTGTTATTCTTGACTGCCTAAGTTTTATTTACAATGACAGCTTTCAATACTGTTACATCAATATCTGAGTATTGTCTCATTCAGTGTTACTTGGTATGATAGACAAAAAAATAGGTTATTCTATGACTACTTTACAAAGCTGAAGTTCTAAAAGTTAGCGGTACAATTATGAAGTCCTCATACTGAAGATATTTACTCCTGTATCAAATTCCATTGGCTAGATATCTTAATAAGATTACTCTGTGTTGTGAGAAAGACATGTAGAAAATAAACCTCAAGATTTTCATGTGTGGACAATGCCAAAATTTGATTCCCATTTATTAATTTTATGAGGCATAATCATGTCTAATGGTACGGGACACTGAAAATATGCAATATTGCCATGGAGTTCAAGAATCCTCCAGTTGTGACAGCAACTGACTTAACGAGCCGATTCTAGCCATAATTGAGTTTCTGTGCTTTTCTTTTAATTTCACTACCTGATGATACCTGAGAGCAGTAGACTTTATTTCAGAATCCCATTAGGTACCATTATGAGATCCTATTTCCTGGGGTTTTAAAATCTAATTGTCAGTCAACGTGTTACAGTAAGCCTAGCTTCCTTTGATTCTCATGGCTCTACGCGGTGGGAAAAAAACAAAAGAAGTATGTTCCATCATCCTGTCAAGGAGGTTTCTTAACAAATTACCTTTCCCCTCAAAAGAAAACACAGAGAGACTTTTTCGTTGCTTTAACAATTCTCATAGTTCATATCTTCTTTTCTAAGCTATTAAAGGGAGCAAAAACTGAAAACCCATAGAGCACAGACATCCTGACAACTGATGTCCTTAAGATTTATGGAGAGATTTAAGTATTTAATAACCACACAAGAGTAAGCTGTGTTTAAGGATATTTCAGATCTGATCAGAAACCTCTGCCTTATATAAGGAAAAAAATATCCAACATATATTTCATTCGACCTCCAAGAACATTTGACTTTGAAAACTATTTCCTTTTCCTTTAGCTATTTTGGGATGAAAGATGTCCTCTACATCAAATTTATTATTTTTTTTCCATAAGACTTCATAACTATTTTTCAGTTCTAACATATTGCTGGATTTTTAAATACATTTTTTTAAACCTCACAGTTTCAGCACATTCAAATTAAGGTTGGATGTCTTTAAGTCTCATCATTGCTACAACTCCAGAGCGAACCACCCAAAGCTAGGGAAAGATTAAGTTACATATTGAATTACCTGGATTTTTTGGTAAACTCTAGGTAGATGTACTCAGACTAGAATGACTTCACATCAAAATCATTTTGTCAAAAATAGAAATTTACCTGTGTTTAGATTTCTTCCTATTTTTTCATTATATGTAGGGACACTCCTTCAATTGTTTTAAATAAAAGCGGAGCAAAGATCACAGAAAGAACAAACAGCTGCTTAAACTTTAGGACAGTGTGGTCGCTTATATGTCCCATTTCCTGTTGGACTATGGAAGAGGAGCCGAAAAGGCATGCCCATCTTCTTTCAAAATTGTTAAGATCGTGGTCATTGCTTTTACTCTGAATTGTGGGAGCGAATGTATAAGTGGCCTCAAATTGCTCTGTCAAAACACCCTGAAGTCGCCCTCTTCCTGGTCCAGGACAGCGCATGTCTATTTCTGCCTGCCGTGCATGCAGCAGCCTTGTGGTGATTTTTCTAGGTTTCACTAAATGCATTAGGTCATATAACTATGAGCTCAGCTCTCAGTTCCCCTCAGACAGTCTGTCATACACTATCCTGCTCTCCAGTTTCATCCGTCCCCTCTAGCAACAGTGCAGCAAGAGCAGCACGTAAAAGCAAGATATGATGTGCACTCTGGTCAAGAGCGAGCCGTAACAGAGGACCTTCGCCCCCTCCCTTGCTGCGCTTCCCATTTAGCCATACAGACTTCTAAGACCATGAAACAGCTTCGACCAGGGAATTTTTTTTTTCTGTCTTAATGAAAATAGAAATAAATGCAAAGTTTTCTCTTTTTTAATGGAAAATAAATAAAAAGTTACATCATCAGCAGAGCAGCCTATTGGAGAGGGGAAGTCTGGAGTGAAAGCACCACAAGAGAAACTCTTAAAATAACTCTGCAGCTTTTCAATAACTCTTAGAAATGGGGGATGAGATTTAGTCATTGAAAAAAGTGTTGATTCTTATCAATAATACATCTTCCAACAATCATTTCTGTCAAGCACTGTGTTTAATATTATGCATTTTTTATTAACTACTCACAGTAGTCTAATAAAGAGGACATGACCTTCTCCACTTTACAAATTAAAAAATGACATTGCAGGGATTTTCAAGGTCACCTGGTTAGTAAATAGCAGAAGTGGCTTTTTTTTTTTTTTAACATAAGTCTTCATGACTCCAAACTCTATGCTAGCTTGATACAATGGTGCATTAAAACCATAGTCTTAAGTCAATGGAAAGCATAAGTAAAATAAACTCTAGGGAAAGAAAATCAGAAATTTTGGTTTTATTACATGGTTTCTTTTGATTTTTCAAAAGAAAAATCAAAATGCTTACAGTACTTTTCATTGACTTGTTTGACTCCAAAGCCATTGATGAGTGCTTAGCCACAAGCATTTTATTTTTGTATACTTGCCGAACTGACTCTATCTTGGGCCGATGCCTTTGAAATATAAATAAAATATAAATAGAATCAAAATATGTCATGAATCCCTGCTATACAAACAAAGATTTAGAGCACCAGCATATCATGTTATAAGGAAAAAAACAGACACAAATGCCGGATCAGACACTGTCCTTTAAAAGGCAGAAGGCAAATTGATGTTAGCCATCACTTTTCTTCAGTTATTTGGCCAAAAATAAAAAGTCATGATAAGATGGTACATTTTCATTAACACTTGTTGATTTATGTCTACAAATTTAATTTTATTTTGAAGGCAGATAGTACACACATAACTTTAAGGCGCAGTTTTGTCATTCAGCAGTTATTTATTAATAGGTTGGCCAGGAAATTCATTGTGAGCTGGGATCCTTTAAGAATGAATAGGGCAAATAATAGTATTCTGGAACAAAACACATACTTGGGAATGTGCCAGGACAATTGTGGTATATAGTTACTCTGTTTATGAAATGCCTACTTTGTGCTTAAGATTGTATTAGGTACTATGGAAGGACATAATGAAATGAGAAGATGGCCTCAAAAGGTGACAATATAGTTAGGGGAATGAAGCTTACCCATAGTATTACAGGAAGAGAAGAGGGTATATGATTAATTACTAAACATAAAGGACTTTCTAAATGTGCTATTGTAATTTTGATGAAGGAAAGTTCTTTGTGGGAAGGCTTCATGCAAAAGAAACAAATTTTGCTGAGTGTAGGAATCTGGATTAATACCAAAAGGAAAGCTGAAATCTAGATAGCATTTGTTGGTGACTTTCAACCTCATTTTGACCCACACTACCTAATGAATAATGCCTCTAGTAAACAAAAGGGTAATGGACAGATTAAAAAAAGGTGAAGGTTTTGGAGAAGTCTGGATAATTATCCATGGTTGAAAATACCTGTACTTAAATTAGAAAAAAGATTGATGTCTTTTCCCATTATATCATGATGACTTCGAGTACAAACAAAAAGAAATATTTGGTAAATTTATTTAATATACCGTAGAGGAATTGTATGAAAAACCCATTGCCACAATGTGCTGGTAACAAATTACCCCAAAACTCAGTTCTTGCAAAGAATAGATATTCTCAGTGACACAAGTCTATAGGTTGACAGTGGATCAGCTGATCTAGATAAGCCTTCGCAGGGCAATTCTGCTTCAGGCTGTGTATTAGCTGTACTCACATCTAGGCTATGGTTCAGTTCAGTTTTCTTCCATTTTCACTTGTTCTGGAACCCGAGTATAAGGATGCTGCAGCTACCTCAGGCAAAGCTAAGTATTGACACACAAGCAGGAACAAAACACGTATGCATGTTTAAAGCTTTTATATGTGTCACGTCCACTACAAGTGTACTGGCAAAAGGCAGTTACATAGTCAAGTCCAGCATCTCTAGGGTTTTAAGGAGTGTGGATGTGGTTTTGAAAAATTATTTAAACTGTCACAGAAATTATCCACAAAGAAATTCTTTCCATCCAAGTTCTCTTTAAATGTAGTTTCCATATTGCTTTTCCTGATTCTGCCGTTCTTTAGAATTATTCTGCCTACTTCATGGTTATGTAAAGGTATGAAGGGTATCAACATGCTGTTACATCTTTGAACAGTTTTTAGCTCTGGGGAAAAAATTTTTTAAAAAATAATGCACGCAATATTCATCATATTGGAGGTTCACATTAAGATCCGCAGAAATAAATTTCTAGTGAAATAAACAAATATTCAGAATTTTTTCTTTAAGCATCTACTTTATGCTAGGCACTGCTACAAGTACAGCTGTAAGAGCAAAGATATACACCTTACCCTGGAGTAGCCTGCAGTCTACACCAGGAGACAGTGCGTGCACAAGAACCACATTGTGATACACGTTTACCTTAGCTATGGTATACTGATAATCCTCTGCATAAGTTCGATCTACAGAGGGATTACTGGAGAACCTGGTGTTTTCTGGAACGGAAGTGGTTAGATAATAGTGACTTGGGATGCAAGTTGGTATAAGGCAGGCTCGTGGACGGTATCTAAAGGCCCTCCTCTTTCCTGCCTGCTTTTCAGGCACAGTGTTCTAAACTTAAACGAACTGTTTAATTGTTTAATAATCCAGTTCAATCTGCAGAGTTACTTACCAAGTATGCTTTTATTGTTCTTGTTTAAAATCTGCCCAGTATCCAATGGTTATTTAGGATAGAAGTGATAGATTTCACATTGGTATTTTTACATAAAGTGGTTGAATCATTTAGGATAGTGGTTGTCAAAGTCGAGGGGGCTTAGAAATCACTCAGGTAGCTTGTTAAAGGAAAACTCTTGGCCTGTGTGCCAAATACTCTACATTCCCAGCATTATGGGATAAGGCCCAGGAGATAGTATTATTAACATTCAGCCAAACTGTACTCAATCCCCAGGTAATTCTGAGGGAAAAAGAACTTGTTTAGAATGTGAATACATTACTTTATTCCAAATCATCAATGTTAACACTGGCAATGGACTTTGCAAAATTCTGGCTTGTGACTATCCAACTTAATGCTTTAGAATCAGATACCCGGCATTGTTAACGAAGATTTAGTTTCATGGGGCCAGGAGTGCCCATTAAAGATTAAATAAAAGGAGAAAAAAAACAATGACCGAGTTTACCCAAAGCAAGTAGTCTCTTTAACCGAACAGCATCTGTGTAACTTCTGCAATTCAAATTAAAAGAAAGTGATTAAAAGAAACCTAATACAAACACATAATCACAAGGTAAGGAAATACGACTTTGCTTTAAACATAAAGTGTTAAAAAAAAGTAAAGGCAAGTAATATAAATTTTAATAAAATAGTTAAGAATAAGAAACTGTAAAGCAACTAAAAATAAAACTAAATATTGTAAGACTTAAACTGGTAAAATTTTTAGGAGATAATTAGAAGTTATGTGTGAATCTAAGAATAAGGAAAGAAAAGACAACAGGAAGACTCTATTGCCAAGAAAAGACAAACTAAACAAAGAATTGTTAGATACAGTGAAACAGATAAAACAATCAAGTAATCGAACAAAAAACCCATAAACAGAATTACTAAGAGATTACAAGGGCATAATAGCAAAAGGAACTAAAATAATAAAAGGGAATATTATAAAAATCTAATGCAACAGAGAAAAAACTAAAGGAGGTGCTGGCACTAAGTATAAGAACTAAACACATCTTTTTTATCCATTCGTTTCTTGAAGGGCATCTTGGCTCCTTCCAGTTTGGCTATTGTGGACATTGCTGTTATGAACATTAGGGTGCATGTGCCCCTTCTTTTCACTATGTCTGTATTTTTAGGGTAAATAACCAGTAGTGCAATTGCTGGGTCATAGGGTAGCTCTATTTTTAACTTTTTGAGGAAACTCCATACTGTTTTCCAGAGTGGCTGTACCAACTTGCATTCCCACCAGTGGTGTAAGAGGATTCACCTTTCTCCACATCCTCTCCAACATTTGTTGTTTCCTGCCTTGTTAATTTTTGCCATTCTAACTGGTGTGAGGTGGTATCTCAATGTGGTTTTGATTTGAATTTTCCTCATGTCTAATGATGTTGAACACTTTTTCATGTGTCTGTTAGCCAGTTGTGTGTAATCTTTGGAGGAGTGTCTCTGCATGTCTTCTGCCATTTTTTGACTTGATGATGATGATGATGATTATTGTTATTATTTTTTGGGTGTTGAGTTTGAGAAGTTCTTCATGGATCTTGGATTCCAGCCCTTTATCTGTAATGTCATTTGCAAATATCTTCTCCCATTCCTTGGGTTGCCTCTTAGTTTTGTTGACTGTTTCCTTTGCTGTTCAGGAGATTTTTATCTTTTTTTTTTTTTTAAAGATTTTATTTATTTATTCAACAGAGATAGAGACAGCCAGTGAGAGGGAACACAAGCAGGGGGAGTGGGAGAGGAAGAAGCAGGCTCATAGCGGAGGAGCCTGATGTGGGACTCGAACCCATAACGCCGGGATCACGCCCTGAGCTGAAGGCAGACGCCCAACCGCTGTGCTACCCAGGCGCCCCCGGGAGATTTTTATCTTGATGAAATCCCAAAAGTTCATTTTTTACTTTTGTTTCCCTTCCTTTGAAGACGTATCATGAAAGAAGTTGCTGTGGCCGGTGTCAAAGAGGTTACTGCCTGTGTTCTCCTCTAGGATTTTGATGGATTCCTGTCTCATATTGAGGTCTCATCTGTTTACAGTTTATCTTTGTGTATGGTGTAAGATAATGGTCAAGTTTCATTCTTCTGTATATAGCTGTCCAAATTTCCCAGCACCGTTCATTGAAGAGACTGTCTTTTTTCCATTGGATGTTTTTTCTGGATTTGTCAAAGATCAGTTGACCATTGAGTTGAGGTCCATATCTGCAGTTTCTATTCTGTTCCATTGATCTATGTGTCTGTTTTTGTGCCAATACCATGCTGTCTTGGTGATCACAGCTTTGTAATATATTTTGTGCCCAAGCAACGTGATGCCCCCAGCTTTGTTTTTCTTTTTCAACATTTCCTTGGCGATTTGGGGTCTTTTCTGGTTCCATACAAATTTTAGGATTGCTTGTTCCAGCTCTTTAAAAATGCCATTAGTATTTTGATAGGGATGGCGTTGAAAGTATAGATTTCTCTGGGTGGCATATTTTAGCAATGTTTATTCTTCCAATCCATGAGCATGGACTGTTTTTCCATATTTTTGTGTTTTCTTCAATTTCTTTCGTAAGTGTTCTGTAGTTTCTAGAGTACAGATCCTTTATCTCTTTGGTTAGGTTTTTTCCTAGTAGCATCAGCAAAGAGAGATTTTGACTTCTTCTTTGCCAATTTGGATGCCTTTTATTTCTTTTTGTTGTCTGCTTATGCTAGGACTTCTAGCACTATGTTGCATTTGCATCGACATGGATGGAACTGGAGGGGATTATGCTAAGTGAAATAAGTCAAGCAGAGAAAGACAATTATCATATGGTTTCACTCATATGTGGAACATAAGGAATAACTGGGAGGATATTAGGAGAAGGAAGGGAAAATTGAAGGGGGGAAAATCAGAGGGGAGACAAACCACGAGAGACTATGGACTCTGGGAAACTGAGGGTTTCAGAGTGGAGGGTTTGGGGGGATGGGTTAGCCCAGTGATGGACATTAAGGGGAGCACTTTTTGCAATGAGCACTGGTTGTTATATGCAAATAATAAATCATGAAATACTACATCAAAAATTCATGAAGTACTATATGGTGACATAACATTAAAAAACAAAACAAAACTCATACAACTCAATAGCAAAAGAATAAACAATCCTCTTTAAAAAAAAAAATAAAACCAAAAGTATAAGACCTAACATTTCTATGGAGCAGCAACATGGCCTTAGTAGCAGCTGAAGCTCAGATTTTGAGCCAGTGTGGAATCTGTAGAAACATGTTGTCAGGGTCAGGAGGTCAGCAAGCAAAATTCTTGGCTTTTTGTCTTTTCCCTCACGCTGCTGGCAACTAGTCGACTAAATCATCTGTGGGGTGAGGACAAAACTAAACATTGTGAGGCCACAGTTTTTAACTCCCTAAGACAGCACCACACATACCCTCCCCCAGCAAACAACATGCTTACTGGAGAAAGTTATTTTGCTTTGTGTTCAGGCTGCCCCCAATCCCTACGTTAAGAAAAATGGGAGAATAGTACTTTCCTTGGTTAAATTGATGACTTCTACTCTACTTACTACTACATAGGGTTTGTATGCATCTGGAAAAAGAAGTGCCTTTTTGATTATCAGTTAATATTCCTAAAGTTTTAGGCAAAAATTCTAAATATTAATTGAAAATGCAATATTTATTAAGAGCCCGTGTGTATCTCAGATAATCTCGGCAAGAATATGAGTATAGAGATTGCCTTGCACTTTTGTCACCTAGAGTTATTTAGCTACCTAGACATTGCTACTAATACGTATTAGGGGTTTCATTTCCCCTTCCCTTCCTTTGATTATTGATTTACTTGGCAAATATTTACGGAGCACCAGCAATATGTCAGGAGATACACTGGGTGCTGGGATCAGTGGTAAACAGGATGAACCATATTCTTGTTTTGATGAAGCTTATGTCTTGACAGATGATTCAGAGAAGAATAAAAAGTAGTCAAAATATCCCATGAGGATATGTGCTACCGGGAGATTTTATTGTGTTAATGTGCTAGCGTGTAGCTATTCTGCTAGAAGTTTCAGGGTAGACTTCTCTGAAGATATGATTTTGAAGCTAAGAATCTCAAAAATATGCTATCCATTCATAGATAATAATAATTAAATCATTGCAGGAAAAGTCCTAAAATAGGGAATGTGAGCTTGGCATGTTCTGGAAACCAAAGAACAGTCAATGTGTCAGGAACAGAGTGAAAAATGAGAGAGTAGTATGTGATGAAATTGGCAAAGTATAGAGAGGAGGCCAGATTGGAAAGAGATTCTTGAATGTGGTGAGAAGGTTGTTTTTTATTCTAGGTACAATAGGAAGTTATGGGAGGGTTTTAAATAGGGGATTGACATGACCTGATTCACATTTTTAAAAGATTTCTCATGCTGTTGTGTGGGAATGGGTTAGATAAGGCAAGAACAGAAGCAGGTCAGTTCAGTTCAGACTAAAGTTCAGCCACAGAGGTCATGTGTGGTGGAAATCGATGAGGTACAAGGAGAAGTAGAAGGATCTAGATATGGTTCAGATGGCAACCTCAGAGAGTTTGCTGATGTAGAAAAAGAGAAAGTCAAAGTATATTTTTAAGCAACCAGATGGTGGATTGCTGTTCTTGACTAGGGATAACTGGGGAAGAGAGGACTTGGCAAAGAGAACCCAGTGTACTATAGAAGAAACTTCTCTTAGATTATGTCTAACATTGATGCAGTTATACCCAAGTAGTAATTTGGAGGTTCTGAGAATGGAGAAATTTGCTCTTGATTTCAAGATTTGGGACTTCTGAATTTGCTGATTCTTTAAAAGCTGCAGTTACTTTTTCAGTAACTTTGTGGTTATTATTGTTGTTAGTGTTTTCTGAATCATTTCTTTGCAGTGATCTTTACCAAGAGGCCAGACCTATATGTCTACACTATAATGACCTAACTTCTTTAGTCATCATTGTTTGCTCAACCCTCTGACCCTCAAGTACCTATCCAACTGCTATCCATGACTTGTGATCCCAGAAAGTTGGTTCTTTTATTCTTTAATGAGTATTCTCTGCCTTGCCTCTTCAGAGCAATGGGGGTCAATGCTTGTGTGTCCCTTCTCTGGGAAGGCATCTAGTTCTCTGAAAACTTCTGTCCTTGGTGATGGGTCCCCTTTCTGGAATCTAAATCCAACAGTTAATTTTCTATCACTCTTTTTCCATTTCTAAAAAGGAAATAGAGTTATTATTGGTCTCTTAGGATTCTTATGAGATTGAGATATTTAAATGAGCCTTCAATATATGCAGATTATTATATTCAATATTGTTGCTGTCAAAACAGATTTTGCTGTCCATTTTTTTTTCAAAATAAGGCAATTAAAACATAAACAATGTTGTTAAGAGCTTCACTTAGAAGGAAGTAATCATGTATTTGTATTTACCTTGATGTAAGATTACTTTGGTTAGCTCACCTTAGCAAAAGGGAATTTAATGAAAGAATATTTAGGACTCCTAAAGAATTGACAGCAACCTGGCAGACAGGTCTCATGGAAGAAGACAGAAAGTAGGAATCTCAGTAACAGTCGTGAAGCACATCAGGCCTCTCCCAAGACTGCCCACTGCTGCGCCATAATGAGCGTTTCAAGGGTATTTGTTTGTCCTGTTTTGGCTAGGTCGACTTCCAGTATTCTGGAAGAGAGTACTTCTCGGCTGAGTTCCTCTAAGGTGTAGGGCAGAGAGATCTAATTCCTTTGGTCTCCTTCAGCAGTATGGGCAAAGAGCAAGTCATTGCTACTGGGAAAGAGTGTTACTGAAGAGGGCGGACAGATACTCGATTACTAAAAATGTAAGTACTACTGCAACTTTTTAGAGATAAGTGACTTCTCCCCTAATAAATGAATAGTCCTTTGGAAATTTGCATATATATTTAAATGTATACATATATAAGTATATATTTACATATATATGTTTTATATATAGTATATATGTTATATTTATATGTCTTATATATAAATTCTGGACTTTGAAGTTTGAAAGACAAGGGTTTGAGTCTTAAGTCTTATACTTATTACTAATAAACATTATTGCATTACTGCAAGATTTTAATGAAATCACACCAGTAAAATACTAATACAGTGTTTGGAAAATGTTCAATAAACATAGATAATGTTTATCAGTGTTATTATCAATATAAATATGACACAAGCTGTTTTTCTGCTCAATCTAAGGAAAGTGAAATATACAGAATTTGTTTTAGATCACATAACAGCTTGGCCCCAACATTAAAGAAAAAAAAAAGACAACTCATGACTGTTCATTATGAATCTACTATCCTTCCTGTACACATTTGTTCAAATATGTAGAATTTACTTTTTAATAAATACATTTATTTTTTTAAAGAAACAAATATCTGGAATGTAATTCAAAACATGGCTTATACTGCAATAGTTCATTTCACTATAGTAACTCCTTCTCCTCTAATACACTGTCAGTATTATAAAATACTGTTCTCACAGCCTCCCAAGCTAATCAATGTTCAGAAAGATGCACCCACCATTATTAATCAACAAAAGTTTCTGTCAATCTCAGCCCTCAAATGTTAAATTGTATTCTCCCCAGCAAGCCACAAAGCCCTTTTTGGTATTAAAATATCTTTAATCTCATCATGGTCTATTGCACAGTCCATTCCTCTGAGCTATTAATCTCATTATATAACCTCCCTGGCCAAGTCAGTCACTTTAAAAGGACTTCCCTTTTGCCATCACTGTAAAGACCAAAGGAAAAGAAGATAGCTCTTTCCAAGCCTCAAAAGGGAAGGAAGTGATCTATTCTTTATTACACTTTATTATGTCCTTTTGAAAATCTTATCATGTATTAGCAGTAATATTCATGACACTGGAGTACACTTACAATAGTCAGCTCTCGTGGTTATCAAAAAGCTTCACATTAGCATTTAATCAACTCTAAAAGCCATTCATTGCTTTGGATATTCCCAGTGCAACGAACATTATCCATAAGCAATTTTTTTTTTTTTTTCCCCACAGAGAAGCAAGATGGCGTAGAGGATGGAATATAGCTCTAGTAGGGACTTATCCAGTTTTTAAAAGGGCATTTTAATTTCCATAATACCTTCTCCAAGGAGTCTGCTGAGTGGTCATTTAATCTACTAACTTTAGAAAAAACTTAAAAACATTGTCTTGCTTTCTGTTTGGGGGTTCCTTTCAGGAAATGAGCAGGTATACCGGGGTAGCTTCAAGAAAAGCAGCATGCGAAGGATGGAATTAGATAGTTGTATTGGAAGCTTCTTCCTCATGTGGTGGATATTGGGACATGAAAAGTACTGTCAAATCCAAACGACTTCTTTCTATGGCAATAGCACCACTGTTCTTTCTAATGGGATAGCTTCCTGGAAGCATGCTCATTAAATCTAGGTTAAGAGATTTGAATTTCTGAAAGACAATGAAGCCCTTGAAATTCTACTTCCATCCCTCTTATCTTGAAAAATATTATCTCTGAGGGCCTTGAGGAGCAATTAAGCTATTACCGTCATCTCATTATTATTACTGTATTATTATTATCCTGGTATAAGTAGGGGCTCAATCAATGTTTCTGATAAAATACAAGCTGTTTGTCCGCCTGGAGCTAACAACACTGAAGGAAAAGGATCCTCTGTTCTCTAAGCAACTCAGACAAAATCCAGAGATCTGTATTTTTTTATTTTTTTTGGTATTTATCATATGTGATACCTAGGGAGCATTTGACACTTGATTAAATCTATGCTTAACTCTTGTATTTCCTATGTTTTACTACATTTGTGACCACTCATTACCTACTTTACTAATTCCTTTTAGTCCTTCTGAAATTTTTTTTATGGATGCTTACCAACATCACAGCTTCAAAAACAACAAAAATGAGGAAAACTGTTTTTCTCTACATATTTCGAATACCGCTTTGATGCCTGAGCACAAGTCTGATATCCTAACATTATTTTGAACTTTATGCTGTGAATTCCTATAAGAACACCCTATTATTCCTTCACATGCAACATTACACGTGCACATACATAGCTGTTTTTTTCCATGTATGTATTTTCTCTTTTTTATCCTAAGATCCTTGAGAGAAGGGACAACATCTCCTACTACACTTATTCTATTACTGTTCCTTATTATTTTAACATTATCGATGTTGTTTAAAGATACAGTATAGGGGTGCCTGGGTGGCTCAGTTGGTTAGGCAGCTGACTCTCGATTTCATCTCAGGTCATGATCTCAGAGTCCTGGGATTGAGCCCTTCGTTGGGTTCCACGCTGAGTGGGGAGTCTGCTTGAGGATTCTCTCTCTTCCTCTCCCTTTGCCCCTTCCTCTCCTGTGTGCATGCATGCTCTCTCTCTCCCTCTCTCAAATAAGTAAATAAATCTTAAAAAAAAAAGATATAAAAACTCATGATAAGCAAAGTCACTCAGTATAAAATAAATTTCTGTGGGTATGCCTTGGGTGTGTGGTGTTATTTTTTTTTTTAATTTTCTTTTACAGTAATCTCTAGCAGTGTCTTCTAAGAGCTAATACAGATACACGTAGCTGCCAGAGAGTTAAAGTTCATTACAACGTGCCTGATTATCTTATTCAGTACCACAACAGAGTGACAGTATGGTCACTAGGGCAATTTTTTATTACCTATATTAGAGCTGAAGAAATTGAGGCTCAGAACTATTAAGTTACTTGCCTAAGATTGCACAGCTAATAAGCAACAAGGTCAAGGGTCAAAGCCAGGCCTGGCTGACTCCAGAATTTTACAACCTGGCAACTTCTCAGGGAGACAGACAGCAAGGCTTCATCCGGAAGCGGCTCATTAGTGTGGGATGGTAAATGCACAGACTCAGACCTGAAGGGAACACATCAAATGGAGTAATAATATTCATGGAATATGGACAGTGTGTTCATCAGAACTGGTAACAGATGCGAAAGAGGGGCTTCCTTGATAGGTTGACATTGGATGTGATCCAAACGCCTGCCTTCAGGCTGACTTTCTCCAGCACTACGGAATGTGTATTCGGCATCAAAATTAATATTTACAGAAAATAAAGGCATACTTTATTTTTTATGTATATGGTTAGATTTGGAAGGATGAAGTTTTTATATTTTCCCCTTTATTATAGCCTTAAATCATAAAAGTTAATTTTCATATAGTCTCTAAATTTGCAGCAGTATTGCAATTAATTTGTCATTTGTGTTAAAATTTGCAAATTCAAAGTCTTAATTTAGAATAAAAGATTAAAAAATTTCTTCTCCTTGTCTTCACCATTTTGTTTGTCTAGGATAGGGGCTGACAAGCAAAAATCAGGAGCTGTGTTCTCTAAAGAAGGTAGACATGCAAACATTAACCTCATTTAAATTTCTGAGTGATTTGATGGTTGAATTTCCCAACAGGAAAGTTGCACCTAAAATTGATCACCTCCAGTGTCATCAACAGATGTCCCTAAAACCGTTAGCAGCTAATGGATTGTTTAAAGGACCTTAATAGCTCATTTGTCTAGTCAAAACCCCATCAACTCAACCTTTGAAAACTGTACTTTGCTGTCATTAGAAAATTGAGTCCATTGTCCTTTAATTTTGAAATGACATGTATTTCAAATCAATTAAAGGCAGAAAGACTAATTATCTGGTGAATCTGTGACAACCAGAGTGTTTTGAATAGCTGATGAAAAAGATAGCTAACTGTAGTTACAGCAGGCTATGCAGTGATGAGTCAGGTAGAGGGACCAAAAAAAAAAAAAAAGATGTATGTAAGCTTAATATAAATATGTTAGTTCCCAAAGGGCTATTAAGTAAGATGTGTGTCTTCTTCCAATGGATCCCAGTGGTTTTTAATAATGAAATCTTATATTTAAAGGCTTCTGTCTTTTTCTAGACCTCTTTGAAATATTTGGAAATATTCAGACTTAGAAGTTCTCCATGTATTTTCCTATTAAATGCTTTTATCTCTTTTTTTTTCATCTTCCAACAGCCATGGTTATAATCTACAATTTGTTGTGTAATTAAAACATAACAAATTTCATTTATAAGAATTGTTCTTAGAGGAAAAAATGAGGTATTTTCCCCTCATGTTTCTATATTATCTATAATGATAACATCTGATCCAAATTATGGTCAGATAAATGCACACAGTCATGAAGATTTTTGGCATGCAATTTTTCAAAAGGCTATAGTCACAGGTTGTTAATGTATTTTTAATTGTCATAGCATTGCTGGAAACATAGCCAAAATTAGCAAGTTACAAATAATGGCTTTGCTATCACTCATGAAAACAGCTACATAAGTAAAAAAATATGTGGTGAGGAATAGCTGGACATGTACGATACTCCAATGACATTAGATAGTTTTAATTTTTACTCTTTAATAAACATTCCTTTATTTTCATTCATATTGACTTCGTTTAACATATTCTATTGGAGCAAAAAACCACAAACATTTTGCTTAGAAATTAATTGCCTTGCATATCATAGAGATAAGTGAAGAATGTTTTAGGTTTGATTTAATATAACCAAGTTATTGAACTTTAAATTTAATTGGGCTGTTATTTAGAGGGGACCAATTTAAACGGCAGTCTATAAAGGAGTGCCTTACTGAATAAAGGATTTTTTCCCCATTTTTAAAAATTTTTATTTTTAAAATTTTTTTTAATGTTAAAAGGGTAGTTTAGAAATGGTTTTTGTTTTGTTTTGTTTTTTTTAGGGTAGAGTTACGCAGGTTTTGGCAAATGCATATGGTTGTGTAACATCATTAAATAAAAGAGAACGCTTTCATTACACCACAAATTTTCTTCAAGTCACTTTGTAGTTAACCCCCACTCTCACCCTCAGTCCCAAGCAGAGCAGATCTGTGATCTGTCAGTTCAGTTTTTCCAGCTGGCATTATCAATGGAATTATTCAGTATATAGCATCTGGAGTCTGACTTCTCTCACAACACGTAATGCACTTTAGAATCGGCCCTGTTGTGTGTACAGGGGTTCATTCCTCTTTATTGCTGGGTAGCTTTCCATCTTATGGATGCTTGTTCAACCGTTCCTCAGTGGAGGGACAGCTAGGTTGTTCCCAGGTAGGGGCAGTTATGAATTCACCTGCTCTAAATATTCGAATAGAGGTTATTGTGGGGCCATCGGTTTTAATTTTTCTAGGGCCTGTCTACCTAGAAGGAAGATTGTTGGGTCATATGGTAAGTGTATGTTTAATTTTATAAGAGACTGGCAAGCTGTTTCCAAAGTGGCTGTACAATCCGTTATTTCATACAAGCAGTGAGTAAGGGTTCCGGTGCTCTGCCTCTTTGCCACGTCTTGGTATTGTCAGGTAGGTCTGTTGTGGTATCTCGTTGCAGTTTCAACTTACATTTCCCTGATGGCTAATGATGTTGGACATCTCTTCTGTGCTGATTTGTCATTCTTTTGTGGGGTATAGTTAAATCTTTCTTTTTTCTTTTTCTGTTTTGGTTGTTAGTTTTCTTACGGAGTTTAAGACTATCTATATAGTATGTATATGTATATAGTATGACTCTATACTATATAGAGAGTATATATATGTATATGTTATGTGTATATATATATATACTCTACATATACGTGCTTTATGTTATGTACTTTGAATGTATTTCTCTCAGTCTGTTGCTTTCCCTTTTTCTTAACAGTGTCTTTCAAAGAGCAAATACCCTTAATTTTGATGAAGTCCAATTTGTTACTTTTTTTTTCTTTTATGATTCATCCTTTTGATGTTATAGCCAATAAATTTCACCTAACCCAGGCTCATGATGATTTTCTCTTGTGTTTTCTTCTGGGTGTTTTATAGTTTTAGGAATTGCATTTAGGTCTGTGATTGATTCTGAATGAATTTTTTGTGTGGTACGAGATAAGAGCAACAATTCACTCTTACTTATGGATATACACTTGTTCCATCATCATTTATTGAAAAGACTGTCCCTTCTCCATTGAATTGCCATTGTACCTTTGTAAAAACTCAATCGCCCATATATGTGTTGGTTTATTGTAGATTNTTACTTATGGATATACACTTGTTCCATCATCATTTATTGAAAAGACTGTCCCTTCTCCATTGAATTGCCATTTGTACCTTTGTAAAAACTCAATCGCCCATATATGTGTTGGTTTATTGTAGATTCTCAGCTCTGTTCCATGATCTCTGTGTCCATCATTTCTCCAATAACATATTATTTTGATTTCTGCTGCTTTATAGGAAGGCCTGAATTCACGCAGTGAGTTCTTAAACTTTGCTCTCCCCTTTTGGTTATTCTAGATCCTTTGTATTTTCATATACATTTTAGAATCACCTTATTAATTTCTACACANAGGCCTGAATTCACGCAGTGAGTTCTTAAACTTTGCTCTCCCCTTTTGGTTATTCTAGATCCTTTGTATTTTTATATACATTTTAGAATCACCTTATTAATTTCTACACAAAAAAAAAAACTTTGAATTTGTTTGGAATTTTTTTGAGTCTTTAGAACAGTTTACAGAGAATTGACAACAATATTGAGTCTTCTAACCCATAAGGATAGTAAATCTTTCCATTTTATAAAATCTTTTCTTTTTCAGTAGTATTTTGTAGTTTCCAGCAGATAGATCTTACATATATTTTATTAGATTTATGTACAAGTATTCCTTATATTTTTGTTTCTACTATAAATAGTACTTTAACATTTTGAATTCCTGGGGTCCCTGGGGTGCTCACTTGATTAAGCCTCTGCCTTTGTCTCAGGTCGTGATCCCAAGGGTCCTGGGATCAAGTCCCACATCGGTCTCCTTGTTCAGCAGGGAGCCTGCTTCTCCCTCTGCCTGCCGCTCCCCCACACCCCTGCTTGTGCTCTCTCTCTCTGACAAATAAATAAATAAAATCTTAAAAAAATAAATTATCAACTTTATGGATATACAATTACTGTGGACTTTCATTGTACTCTTTTTCATGTTTGTAGGGTCTGTACTGAATTGACAATTCTATCCTTTCTAAAATTGGTACTTTGTGTCTCTCCTTTCTTTCTCTTTCATTTCTCTCTCTCTCTCTCTCTCACACACACACACACACACACACACACACACTGTATCTTTTTGGTCAGTATGGCTAGAAGCTTATCAGTTTTATCAATCTCCTCCAAAAACCATCTTTTCATTTTGTTAATTTTATTGATTATTTTCCTGTTCATCATTTTACTAATTTTTGGTTGCTTTTTCTTCTTGCTTTGGGTTTAATTTGCTCTGCTTTTTCTAATTCTATAAGCTTACATAATTCCCTTGCAATCCACCTTCTTTTTGAATATAAGCATATAATACTATAAATTTTCTTCTTAATACTGTTTGAGCAGAAGCCCTAAGTTTTTCATATATATTTAGTTATTCAATTAAACCTTTTCTCTGATTTCATTTTTTCCTCTCCAACCCTGAGTTATTTAGAAATGTATTGCTTAATTTCCAAGAGTATGGAGACTTTGAAGATATCTTTTTCGTATTGATACCGGGTTTATTTTGTTATGGGCTAAGAACATGTATAATTCTTTTAAATTTGTTAAAGTTTGCTTTATGGTTCCAGATATGACCTATCTTGATAAAAGTTACACGCATGATTGAAAGAATGTGTGTGTTTTGCAGTTTGGTGGAATGTTTCATAAATCCCAATTAGGTCAGATTATTTATATTGTTTTCAGGTTCATTTAACCCATAGTGATTTTCACCCACAGTTTTGTCATTCACTGAAATAGGTATGATAAATTCTTCAACTATAATTGTGGATTTGCCTGTTTTTCCTTTTAGCTCTATCAATTTCCCTTTGTCTGATCTGATGTTCATTTGTTACCTACATAACCATTTGAGATTAACAAGTCCTGTGAACTGAAGCCTTTGTCATTTCAGTTTCCCTGTGTATCGTTTGCAATAGTCCCTGTTCTGAAGTCTACATTTTCTGATTTCAGTATCACCACTGCACCTTAATTTTGGAAAGAATATCTTTTTCCTCTTCTTTCCTTTAACCTATTAATGTCTTTCTATTTCACATGTTTTGTACTGTTTTGTATTTTAGACAGCTTGTAGGTGAGCCTTACTTTGTTATTTAGTCAGGCAATCTGTTTTTTAAAATAAATGTGTTTTTAGATCATTTACACTTATTGATGCTAATATGATTAGATTAAAGTCTATATCTTGTTTATTTCTAATTGTGCCATATATTTTTGCTTCATTTTTAGTCTTGCCATTCACTGAATATTTATGGATGGAGTATTTTTTACAAATCCATTTTATTTCAACTTAGGACTCATTATGTATACCTATTGTCAAAAAAAATTGGGT
This sequence comes from Ailuropoda melanoleuca, assembly GCF_002007445.2. Lineage (NCBI taxonomy): Eukaryota > Metazoa > Chordata > Mammalia > Carnivora > Ursidae > Ailuropoda > Ailuropoda melanoleuca. Next base: position 52,079,061 of record NC_048219.1, on the reverse strand, counting down.
TGTTTTCCTAGACTTCACCATACACATCTTTTTTTTTTTTTTAAGTTTTTTTTTCTTCTTTGTTTAGTTTTTAGTAATCTCTACACCCAGTGTGGAGCTTGAACTCAGACCCTGAAATCAAGAGTCTCACATTCTTCTCACAGAGCCAGCCAGGCACCCCCATCATGTGCCTCTTTAATCACAATTTCCCTTCAGACAATATTGTACCACTTCATGTGCAGTGAATGTATCATACAACAGTTTCTCTCTACCACCCATTGTGCTATTTTATCATGTATTTTACTTTTTAAAAAAAGATTTTATTTATTTGAGAGAGAGCGAGCAATCCTGTGCGGGCAGGAATGGGGAGGGGCAGGGGGAGAGGGAGAAGCAGACTTCCTGCTGAGCAGGGATCCCAATGCAGGGCTCATCCCAGGACCCTGGGATCCTGACCTGAGCTGAAAGCAGACGCTTAACGGACTGAGCCACTCAGGCACACCCATACATTTTACTTTCATGTGTGCTATTAACACGTGGTACATTGCTACTCTTTTTATTTTAAGTAGTCAGTTACCTGTTAGAGCAATTACATGAAAAAATTATGTGTTTATTCTATTTTCGGTATACTTAATTTCTTTGCATAGATACAAGTTTTTGCCTGGTATTCTTTATGGCTGAAAAACTTTCTTTTAAATGTATTATATTTAGGTCTTTAACTAAGGTCTCCCCGTTGTGTGTGTAAAAAAAAAGTCCTTATTTCTCCTTTATTTTTGGAAGTATCTTCACAGAGTTCAGAATTCTGGGTTGACTTTTTTTTTTTTTTAAAGCATTTTCAAAATGTCACTTTATTGTATTTTCATTGACAAGAAATCTGATGGAAATTTTACCTTCGTTCCCTCTGTGTGTAATTTGTTATGTTTTCTGGTTGCCTTCAAGATTTTCTCTTTATCTTAGATTTTTAGCTGTTTGAATAACATGTGGTTTGGTTGTTGGTTTTTTGGGTTTTTTTTTTTTTAATCATCCTGCTTATTGTTCTCTGAGCTTCTTGAAACCTTATTTTTATTTTAAACTTTTTATACATTATCATCTTTGAATATTTCTTCTTCCCCATCCTTTCGCTCTCCTTCTTGTACAAATTTATTTGCATGTATGTTAAATTTGTATTTTCCATAGTCCTTGGCTGCCATGTGCTTTCTCCTTCTCCTTTTTCTATTATTATTATTATTACTATTTTGTGCTTCAGTTTAGGTAATTTCTACTGATGTATCTTCAATTCACTGATTCTTTCTTCATTCTTATTTTAAGATTTTATTTATTTATTTGAGAGAGACAGAGCATGAACTGGAGGAGGGGCAGAGGGAGAGTGAGAAGCAGACTCCCCGCTGAGCAGGGAGTCCAACTCAGGGCTTGATTGCAGGACCCTGGGATCATGACCTGAACTGAAGGTAGCCGCTTAACTGACTGAGACACTCAGGTGCCCATCTGTATTTTTTTTTTTTTATTGCTTACCATCCGATTATGACTGTTGTCTGCTATTTCCACTACAATCTTCAACTTATTAACTATATTTAAAATTCCATGTCTGATAGTTCTGACATCTTTGTCATGTCTGAATCTATTTTTATTGATTGCTTTGTCTCCTGGTTATGTATTATTTGTCTTGCTTCCTTTTGCATCTTATAATTTGGGGATGAAATCCAGTATCCTTACGTAGAATTGTAAAAAAATTAAGTAAATAATGACGCCTGGGTGGCCCAGTTGGTTAAGTGTCTGCCTTTGGCTCAGGTCGGTCATGATTCCAGGGTTTTGGGACGGAGCTCCATGTCAGGATCCCTGCTCAGCAGGCAGTCGGCTTCTCTCTTTCCCTCTGCCTCTCCCTCCTCTTGTGCTCTCTCTCTCTCGCTCTCTCTCTCTCAGATAAATAAATAAAATCTTTAAAAAATTAGGTAAATAATAGTCATACTCGGAAATGTACACATTCTCTTTTTTCTAAATTTTTCGTGTCAGAGGTTGAATAGGTCTAGTCAGGAGTTGAGCTAGATTTGATTTGTCCTTGCTGTGGCTTCCCTCAGTGCACCGCAGGCTACACACATGCCTCTTAGTTACCTTCGTGTGTAGGCTAGGGACTGATCTTCCGGAGGCTTTTCCCATTGTTTTTTCCACCCTTAGCTTTAGGTCTTCACATTGCACTTATTTTCAGAGAAGGTTTCTCACTCTCTTAAGATTAATATATAATATATATATATTTTTCCATATATATATACACACACATATATATATATTTCACTCTTTTCAGATTAATATACATATTTTTTCCAGATAGATAGATAGATATGTATATATATGTATGTATATATTTTCCAGGTATATATTTATATATAAATATATATATGTATATATTTCCGGATATATATATATATTTTTCCAGGTGTGTGTGTGTGTATGTGTGTGTGTATAAACAGGATTAGACTGTCATGACTTTTTACAGAACACTTGCTAGGCTGGTGGACATGAGCATCAGAGGGAATCTCTGCTGTTCTGGTCCAACCCCAATCTTAGGGAAGTGTGATGCCTCAGGTTTTCAGGAATGAAGATTTTTCAGTGATACTACCCTTCTTCCAGCAGTAGGGATATCATGGTCTGGGCTTCTGATGTATTTCTGCCCCTACTCCAGGAGTAGAGAGATTTGTTGTTGTTGTTGTCTTTAAATTAAATTAAATTTTATTTTTTATTCCTCTTCCCTTAGCTGTAATTGGTTTTTGTATATGTTCTGAGGGTGATGGTGTTTGTTATGGTTCCCTTAGAAGCTTTAGGCTTTTGTTCCGTGGGAGATATAAGAGATAAGAGAGAAGGATCCCAGTGGGAATTTCTATCTTTCCCACAGTAGCTATTTTTCCCCTTCTCCAGGCTTGCACTGTAAACAAGGGTTTCTCTGTTTTCTAGTCCTCTAACCAGTCTTTCTTGTGAGCATATAGTCAAGTCTGTAGAAAAGAACCTCAAGTGGTTGTGAATTCCTCTTGCATCTGTTGCATCCCAAGTTTCTATACTTTCTTGTGAACTGCCACACTCAGCCTTTAGCCATTTGTTTAAAATTTCAACTGAATTCTTATTACTGGCATGTCTGGCATTTGGCTTCTGCTGCAGGTAAGCAAGTGCTCCCATTCATTTTCTCCTTGGAGATTCCTATCTTTCAAATTTTGGGTTGATTGTCATGTAGCTTCAGATGCCTGGTAGAGTCAATAAAAGACACAATCTTTAAAATTAACCAGCTTTTTGGGGTTAATATTGTAGTAGAAATTATGCTTTTTCCAGCTTTCTACACCCAAGCCAAACCAGTAGTGACAATTGAATGTAATTATGAGTAAGATCTAAGTTGGAAATATGAATGAAGTAACAGATATGTTAAGACAGTCGGAAGAATTGTCATTTTATTTAGCTATTTTATTTTTGGTTATTGTGTGTGTGTACTTGTGTGTGTATCTGTTTCTGAGTGTACATGTGAATGGTACATGAGTATCTATGTGTAAAATGTAGAAAACATTTGGACTTACAAAACAAGACAATAATGATATCCTTTTATTATAAAAGAGAGGCAACCCAATGATTATCTTTCATCTAACTTGGCAAAGCTCCAGTTTACACACCAGGGGATTTCAGTATATGAAACAGTGAACATTTGTAGTCAGTGGGAACGTGAGCTTCTGGGAATTTTAGACGAAAATCACTATGAAAATCCCAATCTCGTTATTCATAATGCACCATTTACTGATATCTTTAGATGGCTTCTGTGTTTTGAGTATTGTGCGTTTTTACCCCCTACTTTTTTCAAAAGGAGGCCTACCCAGTTGTTCTGGGAAATTCAGTATGAAATTTCCATTACAGAATATGTAGCATTTTCCAAGATGGGTCTTTGTTTTAAATATTTAACAATATTTTTAAGGACTGCAAAATTGGAAAAATTAAAGCACTTCTATCATAATAATGAAAGATTATATGTTCTGATTATGTTGAAAAGACTGATGACAGGAATGATTTGGGGCACACATGTTGGGCCTGTTTTCTTGACATGGGTGGTTCTAATAAAAAATATTTAAATCTGAACCTTTTGGTTTTTATTCCAGAAATGGAAATATCAGAATTAAATAGCTTGTACTCCCTCCCTCTGTTATATAATACAAGATGTATATAATGGAGCACAGCTTGGATTGGAATTTTGTCTATTAATAAAAGCATAACCTCATTACTCAAAGAGAAAATATATATAATAGGATAAAAAAGAGCTATGTTATACAATGAAAATATGGACACTGATGAAAAAAATAAAGCCTCTTTCTCTTTACTCTTTAAAAAAAAAACCTTTTTATTGAAATATAATCAACATCCAGAAAGGATCACATGAGTGTAGAGCTTGATGATTTTTCATAGCTGAATAGCTTAGTCTAATCAGCTCTGAGATGAAGTCCCAAAACAAACAAATATATACCCAGGTCAGTACCAACACCACAGAAGCTTCTTTCTCTTCCTTCCAGCCTCTACCTCTGTGAGAGTAGCTGCTACCCTGAGTTCTAACAGCATAAATGATTTTGTCTGTTTTTGTACTTCATACGAATGGAATATTGGTGTATGTATTCCTTCTGACCTCTTTTGCTCAGCATTATATGTTACATTTATCCATATTGTTCTATGTAGTTGAAAATCATCCATCGTCCTTGGTGTAGTATGGCATTTCATTTTGTGACTATAGCATACTTTACCCAATAATAGGAATTTGGGTAATCAGCAATTTGGGGGATTATGGTAATGCTGCTATGAATATTCTAATATATATAGTTGGCAAACATGCGCAATGTGTTAAGTATAAACCTAGGAGTGTAATTATTGGGTCATCAGTATGCATGTTTTTTAGCTTTGGTAGATTCTGCCATGCAGACTTATGAAGTGGTTTTTATCAATTGGTACTCCCACTGGCAGGTTATGAGAGTTCCAGGTACTCCATATCTTTACTAACATTTGATATTTTCTATCATTTTTACTTCATTCTGCTATATTCTACTTTATGGTATCATGGTGTGCTTTCAATTTATACTTCCATGATACACAGTGAAGATAAATATCTTTACATATATTTATTGATGATTTGGATATCCACTCTTGTTAAATGTCCTCTGAAATCTTTTGTCCATCTGTTGGATAACTATATTTTTTCTTACTGATTTGTTAGGTAACTTGATATATTCCAGAAACTAGTCCTTTGTCAGTTATGTGTAGTGAATATCTTCTCTCATTCTAAGAACTTCTTTCCATGGTATAAAGGGTGACTTCTGATAAACAGAAGTTCTTAAGTTAAAGATCATCTAATTTATTAATATCTTTTTCTTTTGTGATCATCTTTTATTGTGTCCCACTTGAGAATCTTTGCTTACCTCATAATTTCTTTTCTATTTATTTCCCTAAAGGTTTTATTGATTTACCTTTTACATTTAGATGTGCTATTGATCTGTAGCTAATTTTTAGTTAGGTATGAGGTAGAAATCCAGGTTTATATCACATCTTCTTGATCCATTCATCTGTTGGTGGACGTTTGGGCCCTTTCCATAGTTTGGCCACTGTGGACATTACTGCTATAAGCACTGGTGTGCATATACCCCTTAGAATCACTACGTGTGTGTCCTTTGGATAAATACTTAGTAATAGTGCAATTGCTGGGTCATAGGTTAGTTGTTTTTTAACTTTTTAAGGAACCTCCATACTGTTTTCTGGAGTGGCTGCACCAGTTTGCATTCCCACCAGCAATGTAAGAGGGTTCCCCTTTGTCCTCATCCTTGGCAACCACTGTTGTTTCTGGAGTTGTGAATTTTAGCCATTCTGACCCATGTAAGATGGTGTCTTATTGTGGTTTTGATTTGTATTTCCCTGATGCCGAGTGATGTTGAGCACTTTTTCATATGTCTGTTGGCCATTTGTACGTATTCTTTGGAGAAATGTCTGTTCATCTTGTCCTCACCAAAGAATTGCTAGAACTGATACAGGAATTCAGCAACTTTTATATCACAGGATATAAAATCAATGCACAGAAGTCAGTTGCATTTCTATACACCAATAATGAAGGAGTAGAAAATCAAGGAATTTATCCCATTTACAATTGCACCAAAAGCCATAAGATACCTAGGAATAAACCTAATAAAAGAGGTAAAAGATCTGTACTCTGAAAACTATAGAATACTTATGAAAGAAATTGAGGAAGACACAGAGAAATGGAAAAACATTTCATGTTAATGGGTTGGACGAACAAATATTGTTAAAATGTCTATATTACCCAAAGCAACCTACACATTCAATGCAATCCCTGTCAAAATAACACCAGCATTTTTTGCAGAGATGGAACAACCATATCTTCTTTAATTTCTTTTATGCTCTTTAGCGTTTTTAGTTTAGAGCTATTTTGTTCACACCTTTTGTTAGACGTATTTAAATATTTGATACATTTTGTTGCTAAGGTTATTAACCTTTTTAAATTTCAATTTTACCTGTGCTGCTAATACATAGAAATACAATTTATTTGTATGTTGTCTGTACACAGTCTCCTTGCTGAAATCAGTTATTAATTCTAAAGATTTTTAGAGTCTTCTGAATTTTCAATATAAACAATTATCTTGTCTTCAGATGATGCCAGTCTCATTTCTTTTATCTAAAAATTAATGTTATTTCTTTGTCCATTTCTCTGCCTTATTGTATTGGTTGGTTACAGAGTGAATAAAAGTTGAAGTGAGGATAGTTGCATCTTTGTCTCATTCCCACTTTGAGGGATAGAGTTTACAGTAATTGAGTGTGATGACTGCATTTATATTTTCCGTAACCTCCCTTTCTTTTGCTTAATATTTTTATTCAATCAGGATACATTTAAATGTTCAGTGGATCCATTAGTTTAAAGTGAAAAGAGGAAAGGAATAGTTAGGAGAAAATGGACAAAGGGAGCCTAAGGGTTTATTTCACTAGTTCTTACCCTGCCAGTCTAGAGAATAAGAATGTTTAATGAAAACAAGAAGGCAGAGAGAGGATTCAAAGGGAAGAATTCTGAGTAGTCATTGACATCCTTTTAGAACTGTTGTGTTAGGAAGTATAAAAAGAGATAACAAGACTTGATTCTGTGATTTCCCCATATCTCAAAATACTTCCCTTTTGAAATAGCTTCTATAACTGTTAAAAATTATAATCAAGAAATTTAATACATTCTAAAGAGATGCCGTATTTTAAATGGTCTGTGTCTGTTATGATGTGAGATCATTCTCTAAATCCCATATTTTTCTTAAGATTTTTATATATTTATTTATTTGAGAGAGAGAAAGAGTGGGGGGGAGCAAAAGGGGAGAGAATCTCAAGTAAACTCCATGCTGAGTGCAGAGCCTGACTTGGGGCTTGATCCCATGACCTGATCATGACCTGAGCTGAAATCAAGAGTCCAATGTTCAACCAACTGAGCCACCCAAACCCCCCCCAAGTCCCATAATTTATTTACAGTCTTACTTTGATATATATCATCATTGAAACTTTAAGGCATGTATTAATATCTGGAGATTTCTGTTTATCTTCTCAAGGCTTAATTAATTAAACCAAAATTTTAATGCTATATATTCATTAGAGGACTACAGAATTCTTTGGTTGTTATGGCATGACCCATGGATTATATGATGGGGTAACCCAAAGCTGCATATTTATTTTTTAATATAAAATATTTATTGAAATACATTTGGTCCAAAAAATGTAATGGTAGATATGAATGCAAAGATAAAGAAAGCTTATCAGGTGACTATCTGGAGTTTACTTTGTGGCATAGACATCATAACCCAATCAGGTTATCAAGGCATTGTCACAAAGCATTCAAGCAATGCAGTGCTAGTAAATATTTAACAAGGGGCTTTCTGAGGACAAAAACCCAAATTTGTAGCATCCACCAATTACCATAGTGTAAATGCTCTTTCTGTAGCCCAATTAAAATATGCCAATGGTTTAACAACTTGCTCACAAAATTTGTGAAATTTAAGAATTGGTTCTTTCAAGTCATATAAGTTGGCTTCAGCGCATAACTTGATTTAAGGAGTAACAAAAAGCTACAAGGGAAGAAAAAGCACTAACTTAGGTTGAGGCCTAAGAATAGTACACAGGATTATGTCCCTAGATCTTATTATGAATTGTGTTTTAGAAATGTCATGTGATGGAGTAGGAAGTGGTATGGCAGATCTTAAAGAAAGAGCCACATTAGATTATAAGTAGTTAATGTATCCTTACCTGAACTGGATCTTTTTTCACAGATTAGATGATACTGAAGACATTTGGGATATAAGGTTGATGATATTGAAGAAAGTTTTAGATAGAGTTTTTTCCATTATGTCAAGTTTCATTAATTAATAAAACTTCTTTGGGCAGAATTAAGACACAAATTCTAGGCTTCTGACCTAAAACAACTCTAAAATATAACCTGACCAAAGATTTTTCTGAAACAGGTTTATAGTAAGAAATATTTGCTAGTTGCCTAAGAGAGAAGTTTTGAAACACACACTTTCATTTAATAACTACCTGCTCTGGGTATAGTATGTATGCAGCAAAATGACAGGCTTTACCTGTAACATAGGAAATCAGATTTTTTTTCATGATGTTCTTAGTTATGTAATTGCCATAAAGTATAATGCCAACTAGTCGAAAAATAGAGTAATAATGGAGATCATAACAGGGGAACCTAACACAGTCAGTGGTGGGTGTGGGAATCAGTTATCCAGATAATACATTTTCTTTTTTCTTCTTTCTAATCTACATTGTGGGCCTAGTATATGCCAGGCAAAATGAAAACAGTAATGAAAAAGAGGAGATTGTTCTTAGGGTCATAAAATCTACAGTCCTGTCTTTTAAGGGAGGGAAAAATTAAGGCAAGAAAATTACACAAATAAACATACACTTTCAAAATGTATAAAATATTATTTAAAAATGTGAAAGGTGTTTTAGTTGAACGTAACATGGGACCTTACATATTCTGTGGATCGGAAAAGACTTTTCTAAGACTTTTGAGTTGATGTCAGAAGGACGTGTAGGAATTAACTAAATAAAGAATGGTAGTGGGAGCATGCGCAGCATAGACAACAGCACTTGAAGGCCATGAAGGCAAAAAGGAACATGATGTTTCAGAAGGTCATTGTGGTAGGAGCAAAAGAAACCAGGGAGAAAGAAGCAAGACATGAGGCTGGAAAGGTGGACAAGGGTTTGGTTTTTTGGTTTTTTGTTGGTTTTGAAGGCATGTCAATACACTCGAACCTTACCCTGAAAGCTAGTTCTTTAAGGGTTCAGCAATGGAAATGATGAGGAAAAAATATTAATCTATGTTCCAGATTCCCAACACAACCTACTGATAACTTTAGGAAAATAAAGTTTTTTACATTAGTCAGTGGTTGAATGCTCCATTGGAATTTGCTATTTAATGAAGATTATGTAGATTGACCTTAAAGAGAATCACTGTAACTTACTCTCCCATTTAGAAATGGTTTACACTACTATTTGTGGTCAAAAAACAGAAAACAAAAAAGATCTATTTACCTGAAGTTTGGTTCTGCCTCAAGACCAGTTTGTAAGGACACCTACCGCTCTCGATTTTGTCCCTTTTGTTGGTTTTCCCTTCTTTCTAAGAGCTCATGGCTAAGTAAAACAAGAATTAAGGTTGCAGATTTAATCATAGCATTTTGTTGAAATGACCAGTTTAAGAGGATTTTGGACTTAGAGAACTTTCTTTGGCCCTATTAGGTGCTTTTGTAAGGCAGATGCAGTCTGCCAGATGGATGTTACATACCCTGGCATGAGGTGGAAGGAGGAACCTGTGTCTAGAGCTGGTATCTCCTGTTATTCACACTAGTGTTGTTTGAACTCTTGAACTCTAAATCTTTTAAACTAGTCACTCATTCAGTATTTATTGAGTTCCTAATGTGTGCTCGATGCTTAGGATATATATATATATATCAGTGAGCAAACCAGAGCAAAACATCTCAGTCCTCACTGAGTTCCAATATTAAGAGAGGGAGATGTATAATAAACACGAAGCATCCTAAGTAAATACAAACATATTAAAAAATGATAAATAACACACACTTTATAGTATGATGGAGGATGGTAAGTGTTGTGGAATAAAAAGAGAAAGAACAGAGTGAGGTAAATTGAAAGTATTAGGAAAGAAGGGTGGGGAAGGATGGAGTATTAAATAAAGTGGTTAGGATAAACCTTTTTGAAAAGAAGAGATCTGATCCAGGACTTGAGTGAGGTGGGAATGAGCAAAAACATTGTCTGGAGAAAGAGTATCCTGGGGGAAGGAACAACTAAAACAAATTTCCTAAGGCAAAAGTATACTTGGTATATTCTAGGGCCTTTAAAGCTGTTATAGTGAATTTTGGCTTTACTCTCAGTGAAAGAGGGTCTAATGAAGGGAGGGTTTTTGTTGTTGTTGATTTGGTTTTTCTTTGTTTTTGTTTGTTTGTTTTTTAATATAATATCCTGGCTGTCCTACTGATAAGACTTTAGAAAGGTAAGGATAAAGTCAGGGAGAACATTGCAGTAACCAAGGTAAGAGATGATCGTCGGAGATGGTAGCCCAGATCCAATGATATAATAATTGATGAAGAAATAGAATCTGGATATATTTTGAAAGAAGAGCTGAAAGTATTTGTGTTTTGGTTGTGACACCAAGAGAGATGTCATGGATGACATGTTATTTTTCTCTGAAAGTTGCCCTGAACTCAGATGAGGAAGCCTATTAGAGGAACAGATTTTAAGAAAAGATTATCAGGACATGAAACCTCCCAGTAGAGGTATGAAGGCAGTTAGATACATAAGTTTGGGATTTAGAAGAAAGATCTGAATTGGTGATATTATTTTGGAAGTCATTAACATAAACATTATTTAAAGCCATTAAAATAAACACAGGAACTAAGGGAGTGAGTATAGATAGAAGAGGACAAAATACTGAACTTGGGGGCAATTCAATAGTAAGAGTTTTGGGAGAAAATGAGAAAGCAGCAAAGGATACTGAGAAGGAGTGACCATAGAGAAGTTAGAAAACCAACAGTGCGCAGTATCCTGGTATCAAAGTTAATTATTTAAGAAGTTGGTAACCAACTACATCAACTATTGCTGATGGAACAGTTAAAATGACTGAAATATAACCATTGGATTTAACAATCTGGGTCATTATCGACCCTAAGAAGGGCAGCTTCAGGGTAAAAGCCAGACTTCAGTGGGTTTTAGGGATAATAGGAGAGTTTTTGGAAACAGTATTAGAATCATATGGTGTTTTCATATAACAAGAAAATAGTAACTGTGGTAGCAACTAGAAGGGGAAGGGAGAGCAATAAAGTATATTTTATGACAGGAAAATAATAGTATATTAATGTGTTGAGAGCTGCAGTACAATAAAAAAGGAAACGATGATGTGGAGGAATGGGGGAGAATATAGCTGGAGAGACATGCTTGGAAGGTGAATGGCATTTACTGCAGGAGTTATAGAAAGACTGGATTAGATAGAAACATGGAAATCGATCTACAGGTAACAGAAATGGAGGCGTATGATGTGGGTACAAATGCTGCAAAGGGTGTTGATAGGGTGTTGGCAATCTGTGAACATTCTCTCCTGATTGCTTTGGTTTTCTCTGAAATCAAAGGTCAACTGCTGAAAGAGGAAAAGGGAGAGAATGTGTGTGGAGTATGAGGAGAGAATGTCATAAAAATAATAATCAAGAATAGTGAGAAAAGGTATGGACTGTGTTCTTACAATATGCTTGCTCTCAGCCAATGAAAGTCACCAGTGGGAGATGAGTGGAAGGATAAACAGGTCAGAAATTTTAGTCCCTCAGCTTCCTGCTGCCAGGCGGAAGGTTGGCAGGGATCGTGTTCCCATTGGGAAGCCTTTCCCATAGCTACAGGTCTGTCCAGAATTCAGTAATTGCTCCTTCATCTTGCCACTTCCAACCTAAAGATGGTGGTAACTTACTACTGCCTGCCAACCCTGGAGTGCTTCATAATCCCCTGTTGGTTTATTTAAAGAAAAAAAATGTTCCCTACGTTAAGTTTTTTTTTTTTTTTAAGATTTTATTTATTTGAGAGAAGGAGGGAGAAAGAAGGGGGGAAAGGGCAGAAGCAGACTCCCAGCTGAGCAAGGAGCTCCATGTGAAGCTCAGGATCCTGGGACTTCTCCGTGACCACCACTGAGCTGAAGGCAGACACTTAACCGACTGAGCCACCCAGGCACCCACATTAAGATTTTCTTAATTACTCCAATAGGGTGTGCCATCTGTTTTCTGACTAAAAAAAGGAATTGGTCCCAAGAGTAGCACCAGGAAGGAAGCCTTAAAATTGAGATTCTGAGATTTGGTGGTTTACATATTTTAGAAGCATATGGATATCCTTCTTACAGGGTGGGGATGATAATGGGCAAGTGTTGGCATCTCAGTTCCAACAAATGATCATGAGCAAAGAAACATTGAGGAAGTATCAGCGGAGGGTGACGTTTGGTGATCAAGTGTCTGTGCCACTTAGTAGCTATGGTGGCAATAGGCATTACAAAGATTATAACATGGAATAAGCTCCTCTGAATGTCCTAGAGACCCAACAAAGAGAAAACAAAAAGCTGATGGTCTTGGATGCTAATTGCAGGGTTCAGATGGAAACTTTTAAAAAGTCGAGAAATTTGAATTTCTGAACATACCTAAAACTGTCTTGTTAATGGAAGCAGCTCCTGTCTACATAAGCTGGAGCAGTTGCCTCTCAGTGGAATGCCAGTCATCTCAGGTCTAACTCCCAGTCCTCTCATGGCCTGCAGGTATAGGAAGAATGAGGTGCCAACATCATTTAACTGGAGAAGTACAAGAACTAACCTGAAAGGAAGTAACCTATTCACTGAAAGCATTGTAGGATCTTGCCACTTTGTATCATGAAGAGTCTGAAGAGCATAAGTGGGACCACATGATAAGGTTGTTAAGCCAAGTATCATGCAATATAAGACAAGTATGAGTTGAATTTATTGAAATGACTTTACTTAGCATTCATGATTTGTTAGTTTAAGCACTGGGAGTAAACATTAATAGTATGCTAGGATGTTGAATTAAAGGCAGGCCTAAAATCAGTGAAATTGAGCTGCTAGAATTTTCAGGGCATATTGAACAGAAAAGGTGCCCAGAGGTTCAAAGAATGCATGTGGAATCTGATTAACCAATTTCTAGCTTCAACTCTAGGGGAGCCTACAGTTGAAAAGTGGGACCTGCTTTTCTCCACACCTTAGACACTTTGTAGTGACTGAAGATGGTGGTGGGAGGTGATGTTATGGAATTGGGCTCTCCAATGTCCAGGGCAGTAGTGGAGTTCTGATGTCCTGGAATAACAGAGTCTTACCTGTTAGTAGGACTATAGGGACAGAGTGCTGTCCAAGCAGAAGTTTATAGATAATTGATCATAGGATCTCCAGGAATAAAATAGGTGGGGAGGCTATTAAGATGCTTTTGTAGGTGGGAAAATTCTAGATCAGGTAAGCAGAAACCAATTTCAAATTGCTGTAGGAGATGTATGGTCTCATAAGTTCTAGATCTAAGCCATTTCACAGAATTCAAAGATGTTTGTTTATGCAAGATGAAATCAGAGAGGGAGACAAACCATAAGAGACTCTTAATCATAGGAAACAAACTGAGGGTTGCTAGAGGGGAAAGGGGTGGTGCGATGGGGTAATTGGGTGATGTCATGAGCATTGGGTATTATATAAGACTGATGAATCCCTGACCTCTACCTCTGAAACCAATAATACATTATATGTTAATTAATTGAATTTAAATTAAAAAACTAAAAAGATACTTGTTTATGGAGAAAGCCAGGTCTCTTGGACACAACACTCTTCAACGCAGCCACAAGTTAATTTTCTCCGCAGTTTCTCCCTGAGAGACGTACAGCAGTTGATTAAAGTATGTATAGGGAAAGAGAGTAGAACTCAACCCTGGAGTTTTGTGGATGTGGGCTCTAAATCCATGCTAACCCCCAGTGACTTGAAACACACTAGACAGATTTGGAATTTAGAAAGATTATAAAACAGGTAGAGTCTTAGTCTAAGTCAAACTCATGCTTATTGTTTTCCTAGTCCCAGAATAAATAATGAAAATTGTTATATTTAAAACATAACAAAATAACCACTTCAGTTCCTTGACTGGTGAAATTTCTGTCATGGTAGAAATTGCCTAGCAGAAGCCACTGGAACATCCCACATCTCCATAATATACTAAAAACAATAGTGCATTCCTAGGAAATTTTCAGAGATTAGCACAACTACTTAAAAAGTTGAAAAAAAAAAAAGCAGGAGTAACAGTTCCTGTCATATCCCCCACTTACCTCTCCTGTTTGGTCAGTCCAAAAACAAAGAATGCTTCGGTGGGTCTTGAAGCATGACTGCATTTTGCAAATTTAAGAAGGAGTCTTGCCAAAAAGAACTGCAGCTCAGATGCTATATCCAGTCATTGGCTCTAGCATGCAACTTTAGATACAGAATTTATGTTTTCTAATTTCTACCAGTTAATATAATACGAGTTATTTGCCTTTACTTGAAAAGGAGAGCAATACACTTTCACTGCCTTATCTGAAGATTATTTCTGATCTCTTGCTCTCTATCATTATAGACCAGACATAACTTGATTTTCCGGCTATCCTACATACCATCACATTTGGCTATTATATTGACAATATTATTTATTCTAACTAAATGTACCAGGCAGGAAGTAGCAAGAACTTTAATTGCCTCAATGAGACACGTGATTGCCAGAGGATAGAACACGAACTCCAAAAACCACCTGCCAAATCAGGTATCAATTCTATCTCAATAAAACTGGGGGAAAAGTTAAAAATAAAGAATAAGGCACCAGTTGACATTCTCAAAAACAAACAAACAAAACACCTCTGCAAAGAGAGAGAGAAATTGCTGGGGCATTTAGAGCTCACAAAGAACATGATGCTTGATGAAACTCTGGATGTGGGAGATAATACACATCACATCTAGATGTGCAGCTCCAACTCATTTGCTACATAATTCAGAAGGTAGTTTTAAATTGCAAGCAAAGAAATAAAGGTCCTGCACCACCTCAAGGCTGTAATATAAGCAGCCCTGCATTTGGACTTCGAACCCAGCAAATCCAGCATTGTAAAAAATGTCTGTGCCAAGTGGAAATATTGGGCAGAGCTCCTGGCACACTTCAGTGGAAGATTCTGTTATGGAATCAACTATTCTCCATTAGAAAAGTAGAGTTTAGATTTCTACTACCCTGATAGTCTTTAAATACTTGACCAAGGGACATATTGTAACTATGTAATTTGAATTCCCATTATGAAGTGGATGCTCTTTAATGAAAAGAATCCATAAAGTGGATGTGTACCACAGCATCCCATGCCGCTTCAAGCATGTCTGAAAGTATAATTGCATAGCCACCTGGCTCAGACTCTCATGATACGTGCTTCTGTCAAGTGCTATAGCCTTACTCGGGAGTGACCCTAAATATCAATGATAAAGAAAAATGCTTCCTCTTGAGAAGGGAGAGAATATCTGTTTGTCCAGGCCAAATTGAAGGAGACAGGTCCAAGGTACACTGAGTTATGTGTTGGGGCTAATGTGTTGACTAGAAAGAACAAGACTGGAAGAATAATGATGAGAAGGTCTGATGATAGATGTGCGAATGAAACTTTCCAAATGGGCAAAGTGTGAAGATATTTCCATGGAAATATCCTCATTCAGTTGCTACTGTGGAGCAACTTCTCAATAATTTGGTAAACAATAGGACCCTTCCTCTAAATGCCAATCAGCTTTCTCCTCCTACTCTCCAACCCCATGCTTGTTCACTAGGTCCGTATACCAAGTGACAAACGTTGTTAGACCTTAGTTCAACAGGGTGAACAGTGTAGACATCTTCCTACAATGGCTGAACTGACCACCTCCACTTTTTGTTACTTAGTCTGCCAACAGCATAGGCTGATGCTGAGACTCTGATACAGCCTCTTTCCCCATCAGCCAGCCACCTGATGGAAGGGTGGAGGCTTTCTATCATGGAGCAGACAGTAATTTGTCTTCATAAAAATAGATATATTGTCATATGTGATATGCTTTAACAACAGAATTCTTGTCAATGCCACCTTCTGTGATCTTAGAGAATGATTTTGCCATTGTCATGGTATAGACACATCACTGCCTTTATCAGAAAACAAAAATAAAAACACACCTCATTTTGTAGCACAGTGAGTACAGAAGTAGCTCGTGCCTGCATATTTATAGCTTCTACCACGGGTCCTACTACAAGTAGCATTTCCTGTACGGAACATCGGAATGGTCTGCTGAAGTCTCAGATAAAGTATCCATGGAGAGAGGATGCTCTGGAAAGCTAGGGAGCTTTCCCATAGGATGTATCATATGTATGAAACCAGAGGCAAGACATGGGGCCTTCTCCCTCATACTCAGAAGTCTCTAGTCTAGGAATCAATGAGTAGAGGTAAAACGGGACTTATCTTGCTATTAGACCTACTAACTGGATGAAAGTGTGCTAGTACTGAATTGTCTCCCTTCCCCAAGTTAATATGTTGAAACCCAAACCCAAATATGATTATGTTTGGAGATAGGACATTTAGGAGGTAATTAAAGCTAAATTAAATCATAATGGTGGGATTCTAATCTGATAGGATTGGTGCACTTCTAAGAAGAGGAAGAGCCGCTTTTCCCTCCCTCTTCCTCATACCCCTGTGTCTCTCCGTGCTTCTCTCTCCATGTGCATGTATCAAGGTCATGTGTGCACTCAGCTAGAAGGCAGCCATCTGCAAAGGAGGAAGAGAGTCCTCACTGGAACCTAATTATGCTGGCAACCTAATCTCAGATTTCTAGCCTTCACAATGGAGAAAATAAATTTCTGTTAAGACACACCATCTATGGTATTTTGTTACAGTAGCATAAGCAAATTAAGACATGGGTTTTTTGTTTCTATCCCATAATCTTGTACTACGTGCCCTTGGAAGTACAAGTGCTCATGGTAGAACACAGCCTTTTGTTTAATTAAAGTGGAAGCAGAAACTTCCCCTTTACCATTTTGAGTGTCACAGTCTACTGAACAGCAGGCAGAGAAAAGGTTCGTTATATTTTT
Organism: Ailuropoda melanoleuca; assembly: GCF_002007445.2. NCBI lineage: Eukaryota > Metazoa > Chordata > Mammalia > Carnivora > Ursidae > Ailuropoda > Ailuropoda melanoleuca. The sequence goes on along the minus strand of NC_048219.1, from coordinate 52,061,905 downwards.
AGGATAGTCGAAAATGGGGTTGCTTCTACACGATGTAAGCCAGGAGAGCACAGAACCCAAAGGATTCACTGGGGTCCTTCTTAGTACATTTATTATAATCACGTCAATGGGAAAAAGAGGAAAAAATAAGTCAGGACCATGTAAATACTTGGATTCTTCATGATTCAGGAGTTGGGTTATCCCGCCAGCTAAATAACTCTTGAAATTGAGGTGTTGGCAGAGAGCAAAAGGGAATATGGAATTTGAGGGGGACAAAAGCAGGAGTGATACCAACGTAGGCTTGCTTAATGGCCAGCTACTGTGACAGGGACTGGAACAATTAAATATGTTATTTAATGATTTCCTTTCATTTTGTATATTAAAAAAGAAAGAATACAAATATTAGCTAATGTTTCAGGTTTCAGGTGTATGACTAAATTGATAACATGTCCTGTCAACCTGATAAGATAGCTGAGAGGATTTTGTGCATTCCTTATTTGTGAGACATGAGGAAGAAAGAGAAGGGTGGGGGCTGATGGAAAAAGAGATAGACTCTCATTTATCTTCAATTTTAGCCTCCATATCCATTATGCATGGGCTTCCATGAGCTTTGGCTATTGATTGGGATTGATAATGAGCCTTGGCAGAATATCAGAGGGAGGGAGAAAAGCGATGTCAGAAATTTCAAGTTTTGAGCTCCACCACCTCCTATTTCCACTTATGTGAGTGCCTAGCACCCTTGCACACCAAGCCATGTAATCCCTATGCCTATTCATGTAATGTCCCCTGAAATTCCCTTCTTCCCCCCCGCCTTGGAAAATGGCATTATTCAGAATAGACTCAGGTGTAGCCTTTTCAATACAAATTTCCCTGATCCTTCAGGTTACTCTTGCTACTCTTCTTTGCATTCTTATTTTTTGTGCATATCATGATTATTTTCATTACATTGTCACCACCAGTCTTTAAAGCTTTCTCTTCCCTGAGACTGCTAACCATCTTTTATTCATATTTTTATTCTAAGATATAAAAACAGTACCTGCCCGTTGGTAGGTTCTAATAATATTTGTTAAATCAAAGTGGCAGTAAATGAGCAGAAGGAAAAGGGTTGAAGTATGGCATTCGGAAGTATGGCTGTTGGAAGGCAGAGACAATTGAGTTCCTGGTCTCAGGGGCTCTCAGCATATTTGGATGATGCTGGCAGGAGGGAGGACAGCTGTGCAGTGAAAGGTGGTAGAAGCGAACCTCATGAGTTCTAATGCAAAAGCTTTGACCCAGAGGAAGCGCCAGTATATTCACCAGCAGAAGGTTAGTAGAAGGGAGAGAATGAGACCATGTTATAAGAAACAACATCCTAGAAATGCCAATATAGATTCAATACCCATTTCCCAGCTGTGCCTGTTCCTAAGTATTTCTAAACCTAGAGCAAAACAGTTTTTCAAGGCCTACTCCCAGTTTTAAGTGCCCCAGCTAAATGCTGAAGGCAGTTTAAAATTGAGCAATTAAGGACTCAAGAGAAATCTTCATAAACACTTATACACTGACTGGCTGAAAAGTCCCTGTTTCTGTTAAACTACTGATCTGGTCTGTTCCTATGGATAGCGATGAGTGTAACTCTAGGAGTCCCCCACATATTTTGGGGGAAACAGACACAACTTTATCTTGACTTGTCATTATGTAACAATTGAAATTTGGCTATACAAATTTGTCTCTGAAAAACTGAAAGACATTTGTAGGGCAACTTTCTTCCCCCTCAAAATGGTTTGACTGTGATAATCTAATTTAATAAAAACTCATAATATAGTAAATTTAGAGAAAAAAAGTAGAATAGAACATATGCATTCTAAAACAAATCCAAATCTTAAAACCTAGTATATAGAAGACATTTAATAAATATTTGTTGAGTGTATAAATTTTGGGTTGAATTCAGTGAAATTGAAAAGGAATGGAGCCATCCCTACTAACAGAAATCAGAGGCTTGCTGCTTCTGCTTTCCATAGCCATGCATGGTGATACTAATGTGCCACAGCTAAACGTGTGGTATGAGTCGCTGCCTGCAATCAGCTCTGAATAGATCATTTGTATATACCTCAAGTGTGTGTATGTGTGTATGTATGTATTTAAAAGATTTATTTATTCATTTGAGAGTGAGAGGGTGCAGGGTTCGGGGGTGGGGGAGCAGAAAGAGAGGGAGAGAGAGAATCTCAAGCAGACTCCTTGCTTAGTGCAGAGCCTGACCTGGGGCTCGATCTCATGACCCTGAGATCATGACCTGAGCTGAAATAAAGAGTTGATCGCTTAACCAACTGAGCCATCCAGGTGCCTCACCACAAGTGTTTTTAGACACATCCTTTCTAGGTCTGTATTTGGGCCTGGCAGCTTTTTTAGCTAATGTGCTGAATTGGCTTTGTCCTTGGATTGGCATCTTCTCGAGAATTTTTCCTATGCTCTGCTTCAAAGTAAATATACCGTTGTGAGAAATATGGTGAGAAGTGTGTCTTGGGAAACATCATACACTTATCTTATTCCAAAGGATAATGAGTCATTCACTGTCTTTAATTTTGACAACCACCCATGACTGGGCAAGCAAAATCGTACCTGCAGACACCTCAGCATGCCCATATAACATTTTTTTTTTCTTTTGAGTTGCAAAGCACTGAGAATTCACAATGCCCCATCAAATCTACCTCCACTTTAACTCTTAGACATACACGGCAAATCATAGCCTCATTTTACAAATGACAAAACCCAAACTGCAGAGGATAAAGGACCTTTCCGGGGCCACCCTCTTTAAAAGGGGCAAGGTCTGGGGCGCCTGGGTAGCGCAGTCCTTAGGCGTCTGCCTTCGGCTCAGGGCGTGATCCTGGCATTCCGGGATCGAGTCCCACATTGGGCTCCTCCGCTGGGAGCCTGCTTCTTCCTCTCCCACTCCCCCTGCTTGTGTTCCCTCTCTCACTGGCTGTCTATCTCTGTCAAATAAATAAATAAATAAATAAATAAATAAATAATCTTAAAAAAAGTAAAAAAATAAAAGGGGCAAAGTCAGGTTATAACTCAGATTATGCTCAGATCTTGCTCTGGTTTTAGGACTGTATCATGGACATTTTAATTAGTGTTCTGTTTAAAGTGACCAATTGGTAGTTTGCACAGTTACAAATCCAGGGTTTTTTTCTCTCCATCTCACACTAAAAACAGCATCTAAATTAAATTTGATAATATTTAATATGTTATTTTTGAATTAGAAAGGCAGAATTCTTTTCTCAGAACATGAAAGCTGTGGTCTCACTTAGAGGTTTGCCAGAAAGAAAAAAAAAAAGAAAAGACGTTGACGACTTATGACTAAAGATGTAAACCCCTATCTGATAAAGTTTGAAAAAACTTTAAAATAACCTTGTTAGTAATAAAAATCGTAGTATTTTGGAGCAACTCTATTGCAGAAAAATTTCCTGGAAGAAATCCCGTTAACACGGGACAAATATAGCCTAAGGTCAGCGATACAAACCCGAGAAGATGGAAGGAGTAAGGAGATACCCTAGAAGAAGCTTCTTTTACTTATTAGTTCAAGAACATAGGCTTTCAATTGGGTTCTTGGCAGGGAGTAAGAGAGATAAATCCTCTTTAATTCCCATGATGCTATTGTGACACTGGATACTGTTTTTAGTTACAACAAAATGCAACATGCCAAAGCTACGTGGTGCATGGTTTGAAATAGAATTGTCAAGCACAGAAAAAAAACTGTTTAAAAATTCTTATTGCTACTTTCTCCCTTCCCCCATTATATCTTCACACAGTAACAGGTGCTGAGTTACACAGTAGTTATAATTTCATCTGAGGTCGGATTATCATTCGGGGGCACTAGTTACAAATAAGAGCCATGTTTTAGTTGGCGTGAAGCAAACACAGTGTGGCACTTTATCAGTTTCAGCCCAACCAGAAGTTTCCCCCTTTTCCCTTGATCAGTACCTGGTTGAAACGCTGTCTGGCACATGGTTAACACCCAACAAATGGTAGCAGTTACTGTCATTACCAACTCTTCCTAAATGAGATTTTTGTCAGTTCAGCACTTCACACAGTTTCTGTCACTAATCTGCAGTCCCCTACTTTGTGAAACCTTCAATTTTATCTACCCTGAAAAAGACTCCTTTCAGAACTAGACCAAGGCCCATGGCCACTAGAAAAATGTCATTTTTCCAGCAGTTAAGTGGAAAGATTTGTAATGTAGTTCACCTATAAAGGCTAGGCACAACTGACAGAAGATTTGCTAGCTTAGAAAGGATTACTAGCCAAATCTTAAATCTCTGACATTATTTTTCTAAATACTTTAGATATTTTATTATTTAACGTTATTAACTCTTTAGCACAGGCCTTTATATCACATCACAAAAATACTTAAAACTACACATTTTCTGCTAAAAAACACAATATTGTTTAAAATAATTTCCCTAAAGGGCACCTGGGTGGCTCAGTCCGTTAAGCATCTGCCATCGTCTCAAGTCATGATCCCAGGGTCCTGGGATTGAGTCCCGCATTGGGCTCCCTGCTCAGTGGGAGAGCCTGTGTCTCCCTCTCTTGCTCCCCCTGCTTGTGCTCTCTCTCTGACAAATAAATACATAAAATCTTAAAAAATAATTTCCCTGAAAATAAGCTTTCTCTAGTTCACATGACACGCATGCAGGAAAAGAGGTATCTAGGTTCTCAATGCCTTCTGTCTGATGGCCTCTTAGTTCAGCACGTCCCATCGCAGTGGCCTGCTATAGTGCTAAAACACTGATCCATTTTCATATTATTTTGAGAGGGGCTTCTTAAAGCAAAACAAGATTCTTTACTCTGGAATTTCTTAGAGCCCTGGCTAGACAGCTATTATGAGTCTAGAAGGAGCTATAGATCATGCAGCATAGATCACACATTTAGCTGTGGAATATATTTTTTAGGTCCATTTAGTACCATCTCCTGAAAAAAAAAAAACAGCTGAGGACCTACTGCTGTAGCGAATAGTAATATTTTTGTGAATTTTTGTGAGTGAATCCTAGTTCAAATACAGAAATAGTTCAATCAATGAAACACTGTTAATAAGGATACAACCCAGAGGAAAATGTGTTTCATTATTTCTTAATTATTACATTACATTATTAGATCAAAAATGATCTATAAAATCTTGTGAATAATTTTATTAGATTTTAGTTTCTCATAGAAAGATTATAAAATTGCTGTCAAATACTTCATATTATCTAATATATTTAATTATTTACTAAATATAAGTCATATATTGTTTTTAAAATTATTAAATAATTGAGGTTTGATATATTTAAATATCTTTTAATATAGAAAAAATCCTGAATTGTGGATGAGATGCAGAATAAAGAAATGAGAATAATACATTGGGATACATAATGATACATTATAGCACATTCAACATTCACTGTTTCTTGCTCACCTGTAAGAGTTCCTTAAAATGAACAATGAGGAGTTCAATTACTATATCATTCCCCACAAAAATGAAAAATAAAATATAATAAAATGAAAAGAGGTCTTTGTGACCTAAAAGTGAATATGTGTCAATATAAGCTGGGTTATAAAATATGAAAGGTGACATATAATTATATTTTCCACTGAAATATTAGAATTAAGGGACTGGTTCTAATGAAATATTTCAGAGTTTAAAAAGATATAGAAAGATTGATAGTGAAGAATTCATAGATTAAAAATTTGAAAATATAATCTAACAACAAAAACTTTTGTCAGTTAATTAACTTTTGGGAACAGTAAATGAGGGTAGACATGACTATCTTCAGGATGATACTAACATATTCTGAATGGCAAGGAACTATTAATATACCTGTCATCAGCACTAGAAGAACAATAATACAGTTTGGGAACATTTTTTGTTTCTTTTAGATAGAAAAGAGGACCATGAACTGTTATTTAATATAAAGCTTATGATGTAGATGGTAACTTATTTCTTACAGTGATATTCTATACTATCTTTTTTTGAAGGTGTATATATAAATCCACATACATACCTTATATATATATTATATATACACACATAACACTATTCAAAAGAAAATTAAAAATCTATGTGAGGTGTTACTTTAAAAATTTTTATGAGTCTATCTACACAAGTGAGCATGTTCAATCTTACTAACAATTCAATCAACCCAAGTTTTAAATGATCAATTTAACAGTGAAAAATTCAGTGAAGCAGTGTAGGGAAAGAATTATAAAGGAGAACAAGAGTAGCAGTGCCTGTATGAATGTGTAGGGGTTTAGCATTATACAGATTTGGTTTCTAATCCAGCTTTATTCACTTATTCATGGTCATTTTATTTTTTTTCTTAAGTTTTTATTCAAATTTCAGTTAATATATAGTATAATATTAGTTTCAGGTGTATAATTTAGTGATTCATCAATATACAGTTGTCATCATAGCAAGTGCCGTCCTTAATACCCATCAACCATTTAACCCATCCACCCACCCACCTCCCCTACGGCAATCTTCAGTTTGTTCTCTATAGTTAAGAGTCTGTTTTATGGTTTGCCTATCTCTTTTTCCCCCTGTTTTCATCTGTTTCATTCTTTAGATTCCACATGTGAGTGAAATTATACGGTATTTGTTTTTCTCTGACTTGTTTCATTTGGCATAATACACTCTAGTTCCATCCACGTCATTGCAAATGACAAGATTTCACTCTTTTTGATGGACAAGTAATATACCATCACACACACACACACACACACACACACACACACACACACACACACACACCTTCTTTATCCATTCATCAGTTGATGGACATTTGGCCTCTTTCCATAATTTGGCTGTTGTTGGCAATGATGCTAAAAACATTAGGGTGAACTAGTCCCTTCAAATTAGTATTTTTGTATCCTTTAGGTAAATACTTAATAGTACAGTTGGTGGATTGTAGGGTAGCTCTATTTTTAACTTTTTGAGGAATCTCCATAGTCTTCTCCAGAGTGGCTGCATCAGCTTGCATTCCCACCAACAGTGTAAGAGGGTTCCCCTTTCTATGCGTCCTCGCCAATACCTGTTGTTTCCTGTCTTGTTCATTCTAGCCATTCTGACAGGTGTGAGGCGATATCTCATTGCAGTTTTGATTTGTATTTCCCCTATGATGAGTGCTGTTGACATTTTTTTCTGTGTCTGTTAGACATCTATTTGTCGTCTTTGGGAAAATGCCTACTCTTGTCTTCTGCCCATTTCTTAATTGGATTATTTGGGGGTTTGGGGGTGTTGCATTTGATGGGTTCTTTATAGATTTTGGATACTAACCTTTTATCACATATGCCATTTGCAACCATCTTCTCCCATTCCCAAGGTTGTCTTTTAGTTTTGTTGATTGTTTCCTCTGCTGTGCAGAAACTTTTTTATCTTGATGCAATCCCAATAATTCATTTTTGCTTTTGTTTCCCTTGCCTCCAGAGATGTATCTAGTAAGTTGCTACACGAATGTCAAAGAGGTTGTTGCCTGTATTCTTCTCCAGGATTTTGATAACTTCCTGTCTCACATTTAGGTCTTTCATCCGTTTTGAATTTATTTTTCTGTATGGTGTAGGGAAGTGGTCCAGTTTCATTCTTTTGCGTGTTGCTGTGCAGTTTTGTCAACACTGTTTGTTGAAGAGATTGTCTTTTTTTTTCCTTGGATAGTCTTTCCTGCTTTGTCAAAGATTAGTTAACCACATTCACTTATTCATTTTAAAGGATACATCATCTCTAAGAGCTACAGCTCATGTACAAAACGTGCATACTAATGTATTTTCTGTAGAATCATTAGAAGGAAAATATACTGTAGGTGAAGTATCTGGCTACTAATAGCACTGTTTATTGATAATCTATGTTTTAAAATTAATTTTGGAGATAATGGAGACTTAGAAAAAGCAAGGTGTACAAATAGCAAGAGAAATGTCAGATCTGAATCCAGCTCTCCTGACTTATAACTTCCCTAACTACTACACAAGAGCAACTTCTCCCCATCTTTTATAAGTCATCACAATTTCATATTTCCTTTAATTTATCATTCTTTAACCTGTCGTCTTATATTTTCATGTACTACCTTTATTCATAAATTATAAGCTTTTTAAAATCTCATGCATATTTATATCTCTCATTTTATTGCAAAAATGATTTAAATATCATAGATATTCCAAAATGCCTATTGAATGAATAAATTAAGGAATTAGAAAAGAATGGCTGCAGTAATTAGATTCCCTTTGAATGGATCCAAGAGCTCACCTAATTCTAAATTCTTTAGTGAATGCTACATTGATAGGAGGTTACAGTGTTTAAAAATTATTATAAATTCCCAACTTTACCTTCTGGCAAACCCTACTGAGATGTATAATCATAATGCTAATTTGAACTTTATACTTAATGCTTCTTAATAATTTTATTGCCATTGATACTAACACTAATTTTCTACACTATTTGAAAGTTTAAAACTATTGTGCTTATAGAAAAAAAAGTAATAAAAAATTCAGTTCCAGATTTTTAGCAAGAGCTCATGCGGTTAGTTAATAAAATGCTGAAAACCACACTAAGTGCCATTTTGAAGCAAAAAATCAAAGGAATTTCAAAAAACAAAGGAATGTACGTTTAAAGGCCTAATTGAGATATGTGAAGTTTATCATTAAATTGCAATAGGAAAACAGTCTTCTTCAGTTAATAAATTGATTACTTTTCTCAGGCAGTTTCATATCATAATGTGGTCTTGTGCTAGAAAAGATAGAGTATATGTTTCAAATAATAATGTTTAAGAAACAAACATTAGAATCATGGAGAACTATTTTAAATAAAAGAAAGAAAACAAGAAGTTTGCTTCTGATTTTTTTCAAAGTTGCAAAATGCAAGGAGAGGAATCAGGCTGAATCATTTGTCTAACCTGCAATCAAAGGCTGATGGGAAGCAGCTGAGTGATTATTACTGTGAAGAGATGACACCAAATGAAATGGAGACATCTGAAAGTACTCAAGCTCACAACTCTAAATGGTGGCGTATGTAAATTCTACTGGAGTCTTTGAAAGCTTATGATTAAGTGCTCAAACAGCACAGTAGCAAATGTTCTCCTCTCCTATAGTCCATGTTGAAATCCTCATGTTAATTAGTGTTAGGGGCAAATGTCACATATGGATTTAAGTGGAAATTTCTAAAGTATAGAAAATACATTGGAGAAAATAGTTGAAGAGACGCACAAGGGAAGAAATCACCCTGTAGGTAGATTGTTAAGACAAAATCAATAGCTCTTTGGGGGACCTTATTAATTTAATTTTACCCAGGTTCATATATAACATCTGGCATTTTTGTGAAACTGCAGTCCTAACAATGTAGAACCAATCAGAATTCACAGGTGATACATCCTGTTGGGGAGACCAAAGAATGTTAACAGATATGGTCATAACCAAACTCTTGCTAAGGGAGCAAACCAATGTACATATAATCTGTTTTTCCTTTAGCTGCCTACGTTATTCATATATATCCCTATACATTTTTAAGTCTTCTGTTACAGAATGTGTTTAGTAATTGTTCGTTTTTAACTAGTACTTTTCATTTTTGGCAGTAATATCAACTTGTAGGTGCTTATGAAAGGTATTGGCAAGAACCCATGACCATCAGAATCAACGAGATTTATTTAATCTATGTACAAGTTGTATATTCAACAAAACGCTCTATATTAGGAATTGTGTGGATCTGAAAGATGTGTAATATGAGGTCTGTAAGCATAAAGTGCTTGCAATTTAGTTCAGTATATAAGATAATATGAGTCTTCGTCTACCAGCTCTAGTGAATTATCTTATATACTTACTCCTTTCATTCATTCTATCAGGAATTACTTTATCTAGAATGTTCTTGATGTGTACTTATATGTCTCCTTCATATAATATATATCTCACCTTAAACATTTTCTCCTTAAGTAAACTATATTATTTAAATATTTCTGTATAACAAATTATACAATAACTTAGTCACTTAAAACAACGTTTATTATACCAGTTTCTATGGGTCACAAATGGCTTAGAATGGCTTAGTTGAGTGCCTCTGGCTCAGGGTCTCTCCCAAGCGATCAGCCAAGGCTACGGTTCAATTCAAAGCTCAACTAGGGGAGGATTCACTTCCAAGCTCACAAGTGGCTGTTGGCAGGACTCAGGTGCTCACTAGATACTGGCAAGAGACTTTAGTTTTTCATTACATGGGCTTTTTCACAGGGCTTCTTAAAACATGGAAGCTGATTTCCCTCAGAGTGAGCCAACAAGAGGGGGAGAGCCCCTCTTCCAGCTCAAGGTGGAAGCCATTGTTTTTTTTTTTATTTTTTTTAACCTAATCTTAGAGAAATGACCTCTTATTTCTTCTGCTGTATTCTGTTCATTAGAATCTAGTCAATAATAAGTCTAACTTCTGTATTCTGGTCATTAAAATCTAGTCAATAAGTCTAACCCACACTGAAGGAGAAGGTTTTATAGAAGAGTGTGAGAACACCAGAAAGCAATGTTCATTTGGGGCCATTGGAGAAGCTGCCTGTATCATTCCTTTTTAAGGCCCTTGATGATTCATATCTCACCCACATACAAAACACAGCCCATCCCAAGGTTTCCAAAAGTCTATCAAAGCAAGATTTCAAAATCCAGAATCCACAGTCTGAGCTCCTGGTTCTATTCCGTGAGTATGCGTTCTTTTTCACAGAAAGTAGCAAGTATTTGCAGTTTAGTTGCTTTCTTTTTTTTTTTTTAATTTTTTAAAAATTTTATTTATTTATTTGACAGAGATAGAGACAGCCAGCTAGAGAGGGAACACAAACAGGGGGAGTGAGAGAGGAAGAAGCAAGCTCATAACGGAAGAGCCTGATGTGGGGCTCGATCCCATAACACTGGGATCACGCCCCGAGCCGAAGGCAGACGCTTAACCGCTGTGCCACCCAGGCGCCCCTGCAGTTTAGTTGCTTTCTTAGCCTACCTCCCACCAGTGGAATTGAGGGAGCGCTCCACATTTTATCCTATCTCCTTCACTCCATGCTAATATATTTCTGCTCAGTTAATTCTCTTTTTGGGGGGATCATATTTTTAAAACATTTTAATTCCAGTATAATTAACATACAGTCTTTTATTAGTTTCAGGTGTATAATATAGTGATCCAACATTTCTATACACTACTCAGTGCTCGTCAGGATAAGTGTACTCTTAATCCCCTTTACCTATTTCACCTACCCCCCCCACCTCCCCTCTGGGAACCATCAGTCTGTTCTTTATAGTTTAAAGAGTCTGTTTTTTTGGGGTTGTCTCTTTTTTTCTTTGTTCATGTGTTTCTTAAATTCTACATATGAGTGAAATCATATGGTATTTGTCTTTCTCTGACTTATTTCACTTAGCATATACCCCGTAGATCCATCCATGTTGTTGCAAATGGCAAGAGTTCATTCCTTTTTCTGGCTAAGTAATATTCCAGGTACATACATACCACATTTTTCACCCATTCATCTATTGATGAACACTTGGGTAACATCCGTAACTTGGCTATTGTAAATAGTGCTACCATAAACCTAGGGGTGCACGTATCTTTTTGAATTAGTGTTTTTGTAGTCTTCGAGTAAATATCCAGTAGAAGAATTACTGGATCATATGGTAATTCTATTTTTAATTTTTTGAGGAACCTCCATACTGTTTTCCACAGTTACTGCGCCAGTTTGCATTCCTGTCAACAGTACATGAGGGTTCCATTTTCTCTACATCTTTGCCAACACTTGTTTCTTGTGTTTTTTATTTTAGCCATTCTGACAGATGCGAGGCATCTCATTGTGGTTTTGATTTGCATTTCTGTGATGATGAGTGATGTTGAGTATCGTTTCATGTGTTTGTTGGCCATCTGGATGTCTTCTTTGGAGAAATATCCATGTCTTCTGCCCATTTTTAATTGGATTATTTGGATCCTTTTGTATGGAGTTTCATAAGTTCTTTATATACTTTTAATACTAACCCTTTATCAGAAATGTCATTTGTGGGGGCGCCTGGGTGGCACAGCGGTTAAGCGTCTGCCTTCGGCTCGGGGCGTGATCCCGGCGTTATGGGATCGAGCCCCACATCAGGCTCCTCCGCTATGAGCCTGCTTCTTCCTCTCCCACTCCCCCTGCTTGTGTTCCCTCTCTCGCTGGCTGTCTCTATCTCTGTCGAATAAATAAATAAATAAATCTTAAAAAAAAAAAAGAAATGTCATTTGCAAATATCTTCTTCCATTTGATAGGTTGGTTTTTGGTTTTGTTGATTTCCTTATTTGTGCAGATGATTTTATTTTGATGTAGGCCTACTAGTTAATGTTTGCTTTTGTTTCCCTTGCCTCAGGAGACATATCTAGAAAAATGTTGCCACACTTGATACCAGAGAAATTACTATCTCTGTTCTTTTTCAGGGTTTTTATGGTTTGAAGTCTCACATTTAGGTCTTCAATTCATTTTGAGTTCATTTTTGTGTATGGTGTAAGTAAATGGTCCAGTTTTATTCTTTTGCATGTAGCTGTACAGTTTTCCCAGCACCATTTGTTGAAAAGACTGTCTTTTTCCCATTGCATATTCTTGCTTTTTTTTTTTTTTTGCCTAAGATTAATTGACCATATAATTGTGTGTTTATTTCTAGGCTTTCCATTCTGTTCTGTTGATGTGTGTGTCTATTTTTGTGCCGCTACCATACTTTTTTAATTACTACAGTTTTGTAGTATATCTTGAAATGTGGGCTTGTGATACCTCCAGCTTATTTTTCTTTTTAATATTGCTTTGAATATTTGGGGTCTTTTGTGGTTCCATACAGATTTTAGGATTATTTGTTTGAGTATGGTATAAATGTTGGTATTTTGATAGAGATTGCATTAAATCTATAGATTCCTTTGCATAGTATGGACATTTTAACAATATTAATTCTTCCAATCCATGAACATGGAATAGCTTTCCTTTTGTTTGTGTCAACTTTTATTTCTTTCATCAGTGTTTTATACTTTTCAGGGTACATGTCTTTCACCTCCTTGGTTAAGTGTATTCCTTGGTATTTTATTATTGTTGGTGCAATTGTAAATGAGGCAGTTTTCTTAATTCCTCTTTCTGCTACATCATTATTAGTGTCTAGAAAAGGAAAGTATTTCTGTATAGTGGTTTTGTGTTCTGTGATCTTGCTGAATTCATTTATCTGTTCTAGTAGTTTTTTGGTGATCTTTAGGTTTTTCTGTAAATACTATTACATCATCTGCAAATAGTGAAAGTTTTACTTCATCCTTGCCAATTTGGAGGCCTTTTATTTCTTATCTGATTGCTGTGGCTGGGACTTCTAGTACTATGTTTAATACAGGTGACGAGAGTGGACATCCTTGTCTTATTCCTGATTTTAGAAACAAACTCTGTTTTCACCATTGAGTATGCTGCTAGCTGTAGTTATTCATATATGGTCTTTATTATGTAGAGGTATGTTACCTCTAAACCTACTTTGTTGATGGTTTTTATCATAAATGGATGTTGTACTTTATCAAATGCTTTTTCTGCATTTGTTAAAATGATATGATTTTTATCCTTTCTCTGGTTGATGTGGTGTATCACATTGATTGATTTGTGAATATTGAACCACCCTTGCATCACAGGAATAGATCCTGCTTGACCATTGTGGATGATTTTTTTTTTAAGTATTGTTGGATTCAGTGCTAATATTTTGTTGAGGATTTTTGTGTCTGTGTTCATCAGGGATTTTGGCTTGTAGTTCTCTTATTTGGTAGTGTCGGTGTCTGCTTTTGGTATCAAGGTAATTCTAGCCTCATAGAATAAATTTGGAAGCTTTCATTTTTCTATTTTTGGAATAGTTTGAGAAGAATTTGTATTAACTCTTAACTGTTTGGTAGAATTCAGCTGTGAAGCTCTATGGTCCTGGACTTTTGTTTGTTGAGAGTTTGTTGATTCAATTTTGTTGCTGTTCAATTTTCTATTTTTTCCTGATTCAGTTTTGGGGGGTTATATTTCTAGAAATTTATGCATTTCTTCTAGGTGGTCTATTTGTTGGCATATAATTTTTTATAATATTCTCTTATAATCCTTTGTATTTCTGTGGTATCAGTTATTTCTCCTGGTTCATTTCTGATTTTGTTTATTTGAATCCTCTCTTTCACTCATTGTTTTATGACTTTGGCTAAAGGTTTATCAATTTCGTTGCTCTTTTTAAAGAACCACCTCCTGGTTTCATTGATCTGTTCTATTATTTTTTAGTTCCTATTTGATTTGTTTCTGCTCTGATCTTTATTGTTTACTTCCTTGTACTGGTTTTGGGGTTTTGTTTGTTCTTCTTTTTCTAGTTCCCTTAGGTGTAAGTTCAGGTTGTTTATTTGAGATACTTCTTCTTGAGATGAATCTATATTGCTATAAACTTCCATCTTAGTACAGTTTTTGCTTCAAACTGAAGAGTTTAGACTGTTGCATTTTCATTTTCTTTTGTCTCCATGTATTTTTAATTTCTTCTTTGATGTCTTGGTTGATCCATTCGTTGTTTACTGGCATGTTATTTAACTTCCGTGTATTGTGTTCTTGTCAGATTTTTCCTTGCGGTTGATTTCACAGTGTCATGGTTAGGGGGAAAAAATGCATGGTAGGACTTTTATCTATTTGAGGTTATTGAGACTTGTTTTGTGGACTAACATGTAATCTCTTCTGGAGAATGTTCCATGTGCACTAGAATGTGTATTTTGCTGTTTTAGGATGGAATGTTCTGAATATATGTTAGAGTCAACTGATCCAATGTGTCATTCAAAGCTGCTGTTTCCTTGTTGAATCTCTATTTGGTTGATTTACCCATTGATGTAAGTGGAGTGTTAAAGTCCTTTACTATTACCATACTACTACTGATTATTTTGTGTTTGTTATTAGCTGCTTTATGTATTTGGGTGCCTCCATGTTGGGTACATAAATATTTACAATTGTAAATTGTTCCCTTTATGATTATGTAGTATCCTTTATTTCTTGTTACAGTCTTTGTTTTAAAGTCTATTTTGTCTAATATAAGTAGGTGCTACCTCAGCTTTCTTTTCACTTCCATTTACATGGTAAATGCTTTTCCATCCTTTACTTTCAATCTGTATGTGTCTTTAGGTCTGAAATGAGTCTCTTATAAGCAGTGTGTAAATGGGTCTTGCTTTTTTTTATCCATTCTGCCACCCTGTGTCTTTTGATTGGAGTGTTCAGTACATTTACATTCAAAGTAATTATTGATAAGTGTGACTTTTATTGCCATTTTGTTATTTGTTTTATGGTTGCTTTTGTAGTCCTTCTCTGTTCCTTTCTTCTCTTCATCTCTTCTTTCACAGTTTCCTGGCTTTCTTTAGTGAGATACTTGGATTCCTTTCTCTTTATTTTTGCATAGCTATTACCAGTTTTTGATTTGTGGTTACCATTAGGCTTATAAATAACATCTTCTTCATATAGCAGTCTATATTAAGTTGATGGCCCCTTAAGTTTGAACCCATTCTAAAAGCACTAACTTTTTACTCCTCTCCCTACCATGTTTTAAGTATATGGTATCACACTATATGTCCTTGTATTTTGTGAATCTCTTGACTGATTTTTATAGGTATACTTAATTATACAGCTTTTCTCCTTCCTACTTTTCTTACTTCTGCTTATGTTCTTTTCTTTGCACTCAAAGAGTCCCCTTTGCCATTTCTTGTAGGGCCGGTTTAGTGGTGATGAACTATTTTAACTTTTGTTTGTCTAGGAAACTCTTTATCTCTCCTTCTATTCTGAATAATAGCTTTGCTGGGTAGAGTATTCTTGGTTGTAGGGTTTTGTTTTGTTTTGTTTTTCTTTCAGCACTTTGTCTGCTGATTTAATTCTTTCAAAAACTGTGGGCCACCTCTTAATCTCATTGGAGTTTACTCTGAAGCCACATCTGCAGAACTCTTCTGGACACCCCTTCCCTACCTTGGGGTCCTCCTGAGATGACTGCTGGGGAACACTCTTTGGTTTCTTAAAGAACCTATTGCTTAATTGAATCTATGGGGCACATCTTTAATCTTTTGTGACTGACTAGATATTGTGACAAAACCTTTGTTATTTTGCCATTCTTGATGACAACAACAACAAGAAGTTTCACAGTCACACCATCAGCTTCTTCTCTAGACCATGGTTTTCAGGCAAAGCCTGGATTTGTTCTTTTTGGGGGTATTTATTTCTTTTTATTATTATTTGCCATGTGGAGAGGCTGAGAATTCTCAAACCAGTAAGGCCTGACTTTTTTGTTTACTAGTCCTTTCTTCTGTTTATTCTCTCATCTTGCATTTTACTATAAGCAGCAAGAATAAACACGTTACTTAGCATCTAAGGACAAGAAACAGTGATTATGTCTAGTTTCCTTGGATCAGGAATTCAGGTACAGCTAACAGGCCAGATGTCTCAGTGTCTCTTCATGGCACCAATCCCACTGTCAGCCAGGACTGCAGTCATCTCTCAGTGTTTGACCAGAGTAAGATAATCTCACAAGCACACTCATGTGACTGTTATCAGGGGTTAGGTTCTCACAGATTGTTGGCCAGAAACATTACATCCTTGCCATGTGCACTCTCCAGAGAGTGAGCCCTAGACAGAGCCATCATCTTTGTAAACTAATCTCAGAAGTGATATTCTGTAACTTTTGCGGTATTTTTTTTTAGTGCAAGTGAGTCAATAAGTCCAGTCCACATATTGGCAGGGATATTTATATATGAAGGGTATGAACACCAGGAGGGTATGGTGTATGAAGGGTATGGTCACTGGAAGACATCGGAGTGGCTATTCACTGCAGGGGTAAAAATGACAATCCTATGTGAAGTAATCACTCAGTCATTTCTTGTATTATTTTGTGCTAGTTCTCCCCATCGTACTTTCTATCTGATATCCTTGATTTTTAAAAATTTATGTATGCACTCATCTCATTGTCACAAATTAGAGTTATAGCACAGACTAAGACTGCAAAAATAGACAAAAGCAAGTTAATGCAAAACTAGAAAGTATGTCAAGGGAATGATACAATGAGATCTGCATTTTGGACTCAAAAGTAGGGCTGATAACAAGCCCAATGGAACTTAGAGCCAAAGACCCATTTAAAGATAAGGAAGGTTTGGCATTGAAGATAAGACTTAATTCATCCTTCATGAATTGGGTTATCTAGACTTTGGAAGGCATAAAGGTAGAAGAAAAGTTTAGATGGAGCAAATGTGACAGAAGTTTGGAGAAGAAAATGTCTATTCTAGGAATTGTAGAGAGTTTGATAGGAGTAAGGAGAATATTGAGAGACAAGATGCTTAAATATAAAATTGAGGCAATGAGTCTTAATTGATACTTAAGATGAATTTTTGACAAAAATGGTTAGCCCATCTGTTCTCCTTAAAGCCTCCCTACCAAGTTGACTAATTATTTGAACTGGAACTTTATTATCTTGGATTGTAGATCATCCTTAATATTCTCAAGGGCAAAGGCCCAAGACAGGTCCTGGAATTGAAGCAGCCTATGGGGTTTATCTGGTGTGGTCTACTTTATGAAGTGTATCCTCGAGAGTTTGGAGGTATTCGGACAAGTCTCTCAAACAAAATAAGAGAAGAAAGTAGATTATTTCAAGTGATTCTAGAACACTTTGTGAATATGGCCAAATAATAATGTTTAAAACCATGGGAAAGGAGCAAACCTTTATGCAGGGCTCCATTTCCTGCCCAAGAGGAGTTGTCTACAGTATGTTATCAACAATGCAATGGTCCCTGCGTTGGTTAATACTAAGCTCTCAGCACACATTTTTTTTTTTAATGTAATGATGTTGTGCTTCTAGTTTTGTAATTACTCCTCAGTGTAATTCGGTACTTACGATTTAGTCTGGCATGTGACGTGGCACGTGGCATTAATGATAGCATTTGTGCTCCATGTCTGGGGCGGGGGCCGGGGGGGAAGCAGCCCATTGCCCATTATCCTATAAGCTGCTGTGTACTCACACCACTAGACTAAATGATAGCTTCCTCTTCTATGACCCACAGCACTTTGTCATTATAATAATTTTGCATGAGAGATTGAGATTATAAAATTTATGTTTTTATACTCTCTTAAATTGTTTTAGACTTAACCAAACTTTTAAATCTATAGAGTAAAAAAGAAATCAAAATACTGCGTTTGCAATATTGTCACATATCATTTATAATATGGTAAAATTCAAAATTCATTCAAGTCCCGTATTAAGTTGACTGAAGAATATGTGCAATAAATGAATGAAGCATGTATCCATTTTTAGTGTGTTATTTTGGGACAGAGAATAAAATTAATATTTCATTTAGGCCTTAAAGGTATTGACATTTTAAATACTGATTAAAATTTATATGTATATATTTATAACAAGTATTCCATTGAGGGAGCGTAATCTACCTTCCAAGTCTAGTATTTTTTAGGAAATTAAAAAAAATTCATATATGCTGTATTTTTAAAATGTTATTTAAGTAGGCTAAAATAAGCTTACAAATGATTTAAAATTAAGACTCCATGGGAAGTATAGTTCACTAAGATAAAAATAAAAGGAAATAATATCGCTAAAACACATGTGTTAAAAGTCTGAAGAAGAAACAAAAGCTAATTATAAAAGTAGATGTTTTTCGGGCCTAGGTATTTTATAGAGATGAGAAGGTGTTTTTTTGCTTTGTAGTTGTGGTGGTGGTTGTTCTAGTGAAATTATGGAAAATAATTTGTCTGATATCATTTTTCTAACATTATTAAAATTAAGGATTTTTTAAAGATATTTTTAATGTGACAGTTATCTATTCATTACTTCAGGATAGTTTTTCCTAAGCATAAGAGAAGATAGATATGTACTTTAGTACATTTCAATATAGCAGAAATAATTGTAATTATTTCAACACAGGTCGATATTATGTAACTGAGTTGCCAATACTTTCTTTATTAGTGCATCTTTGCTAAAAGTAACAATAATTATTTTTTAAGCACGACATATTGGTCAAAGACATGTGATATTGACCACATCCCACTTATTTTCCCCAAACTGCGTTCTGAATTGTGTTAACATCTTATCGCTCACAGAAAATTTTCTTATTATATAGAAGCTTCAAACTCAGTTACAATAAATCTAAAGAAATAACATAAACCAAAAATATTTCATGCTGCTTTTCTATGTAATTCATTTTTTGAGTTTCAAATACAACTTGAACATTGTAAATATCACTCACAAGATTTGGGCAAAGACCCCAATGGGTCCTATTCTCTCACAGCTAAAGGAATCATCAGTGATCTTTGCTGACACTTCAGTATTCTGGCTTTCTCCTCTCTGAACTACCTGTAAATCCCACTCCATTTGATGCCCCCTCCCCTATCCTGAATCTTTAGCTGGCGGGCTCTGTCCATTTTTATAATGAATTCATAAAAGACATGTTGGTATGGTCCTAACAAAAACTCTGTTGTTGCAAAGGAGAAAGTAGGAAGAAAAAAATGAGTTTCTTTGTTCAAAACAGAACAAATCTGATGGTTTTACAAAGTACAGTAGGTATAATATGTCACTGATTCCAATGTGAATAATACAGTTATTCAGGGACTGCTCTCATAGATGAGGTTTCAGTTTCCGTATCTAGCAATCTGGATACTTGCCATGGTAATAATTATTTCATGTAGGTAACAAACCACTTCAAAGTAAAGAAATAGTATAATGGAAAATACTTTCAAGAGCAGTTCATGAAACTGAATAAATGGAGCATAAATTCATATTGTATTACATCAAAGATCATGTTTGTTCTTAACATTACAATTGCAGTGGACTGAACATTTCTGGTTTAAACATGTCTTCTCAAATTTATAGTGACTATTACAACGATGTATTAGTCTCTACCATAATCACTTGTTGGGTTGTCACTCAAGGGAAGTGGAAGTTTTTGAAATTACCCATGAAATAGATTTTGATAGCCTATATAAAAATAAATCATATTGTTTACTACAAATATCTTAAGCCAAAAGCTTTAAAGCATTAATTTAATATTTTCTTCCTCTGGAAACCATTTTTCAGTTTAGAGTCTATCCTCATTTGAAATACTCCAGAAAAAAAATGCTATCATTGACTTTATAGAACTCTTTCAGTACTTTTAGTGTCAAGAAAATTAAAACTTTGCCAATATCCAACTGGGTATTTCATTAGTTTGGTCACCTACCCCGTACTCAACAGTGGCACGATCATACAGATTACTTAAATGAGAAGAGCAGGCTAAGCATGTTGGAGCATAGAAATTCAAACAATACATGCCTTACTAAAGGAAATTCAATTTAGTATTCAAACAAACAAATAAAAACCCTGGGTACTCAAACAGAATCAGTCCAGAAATGGAGTTGGGGGTGGGGAGTGGTCACCAAATTTTAACCCTTTGTTTACATGGCAACCATTTATCCTTCATTTGAAAGTGGAGGAAACCATGAATAACTATTCCTTATTTATCATGCACTTGAAGAAATGATAAATTTTCCAATAGACTTATTTTCTAATATTTTAATTGAAATGTGCACTGCTATAATTTTTATATAATATTCTTGGCCTTTTTTTCTCAATTCTCTGCCTGGAATTTATTCTAATATCACCACAAAGTGGAAAGTTGTGAAGATCACCTCTATTCTGCTTTTTATCATAGGGGAGAAAACCAAGGTGTTGAGAGGTTAAATGCTTTACTCAGTATCCCAAAGCCAGTTAGACAAGATTCAAAGCTTCTTAGTGACGGCCGAGTTCATGAATATATGCAAAGAATAGATACAGAACTGCCACATGGTGTATATTCATGTATCACATTAATCAGTATAAATCTCTTTCAATTGAAATTGTGCTTTTCTTGTTTTAACTGCATTTTACATGAAGCCTGGGTGATATCTATCAAGTAAACTGCAATACATTTTGATTGATTTTTTTTTAAGTAATGGTCTTTTAAAAAAAATTTGGAAGCATTATTGGTAAAAATTCTAGAAGGTCAAGATTGTGCTAACCTGTGATATATATTGGTCTCTACAGTCTATCGTAGGCCATATAGTTCAGTTTTTCTTCTTCCCTTTTCATATCAGACTTTGTTTAAATATTCAGAACATAAATGATGTTTTCAAAAAAAACAAAAAACAGGTGTTATGAAAGAGAATTATTCATTTTTCACAGAATTAGTCCAGCCTAAAGTAGATACAGCAGGGACAGGCATAGCAATGGGGCATGTCTCTTTTAAAAGTAGTTCAGCGACTCTGGAAGCAAAAAAGGAAGGAAGTCATGAATGTTTAGAGTCCCATTGGACAAACAAGATGGTCTGAGAGCTGATACTATCTCTTGGTGTTCAGAATAGCAGAGAGGTGTTAAGGTGGAAAATAACACATTTAGCCGGGATAACAGGCTGTTCACTCCAACAGGTACTCCAGAAATCCCGAAAATGACCTTTGGAAGCTTGTATGTGGAAGGGAATATAAATCAAGTTTTATAGAAGTAGGACTTAAATACTGAAATCAAACCATGATTTAATTGAAAAAGCATGAGACATTATTTGGGTATTCAAGCTCTCTGACTTTGCCTTGTGCCTCAGTTTCCTCATCTGAAAAGTAGTAACAATAGCAGAAGTTATCTGAGTTAGGCAGAATTCTACGAATGATCCCTGAAAACTCGCATCCTTATAAAATCTCCTCTCCTTTGAATATGGATGGGATCCGTGAATACGATGAGATATTACTCTTGCGGTTATGTTAAATTACATGGCAAAAGGAGACTATTTGGATAGGCCTAATCTAATCGCATGAGACCTTGTGAAAGCAGAGAGTTCTCTTCAGCTGGTGGCAGAAGAGGAAATCAGAGATTCTAGGCAGGAGAGGATTTGATGTACCATTGCTGGCTTTGAAGGTAGAGAAAGCTATATGCCTGGGACTATTGACCTTTAGGAGCTAAGAGCAGCCACAGCTGCTAGCCAGCAAGAAAGGGGAACCTCAGTTATACAAGCACGAGAACAAAGTTTGCCCAACCTGAATGAGCTTGGAAATGAATTCTTCCCCCAGAGTCTCTAGATAAGAGGAACCCTTGATTTTGGCCATGTGAAACACTAAGCAGAGAATCCCATTGAACCACCCTGCACTTCTGATCTTCAGGATGGTGAGATAATAAATGAATATTGTTTTAAGCCACTAAGTGTGTGGTAATTTGTTATGCAGTAATAGGAAATTAATGTACCATAGGGTACCATATGGTATGATATGTACCATATCATAGGGTTGATATGTGGATTAAGCATCTTATCTAAAGCATGATTAGGAAATGTCAAGGTGTAAGTACTCAGTATCTATTTTATCTTTTTGTTGTTGCATGTGTTATTCTGAGTGAACCATAGACTCTGGGAATCTCAGGTTCCTATCTGAGAGAATACTAGACCTAACCCATTCAATTCTTATGAATACTAAGTGATGATGCATAATTCTCCATGTGCTAGACTAGTCCCCAGAGAATGTTATTTCCCTGAGGAAGTGAAGATTTAAGGTTAGAACCAAGACATGGATATGCACGTAAGAGGGAAGGACAAAAAAAAGCACTTGGGGGAGAATATGTGAGGAAGTAGGTGAATCAAGGCCTGAGAACAAGATGGGCAAAGAAGATGGTGGCATTGAGCAAAAGTGCTCTCTATTGTTGTTGTTATTTAGCACAGGACTTCTCAGACACTGATTGCCACAGGCTGAGCAGCATCGTGAATCTCCAGTTAGAAGTGGAGGCAGTTTGTGAAACTGCTTTATTATAGTGCGCACTCTCTCGCCTTTTATTTTTTAAAAGATTTTTATTCATTTATTTGAGAAGGAGAAAGAGAGTGGGAGGGAGAAGAAGAGAGAATCTGAGGCAGATTCCACATAGAGCGCAGAGCCCAAACAGGCTCAATCCCGTGACCCCAGGATCACGACCCAAGCCAAAACCAAGTCATGTGCTCAACAAACTGAGCCACCCAGGCGCCCCATCTCTCTCCTTTTGAAAACATCTCTCCTGGTTTCTAGTTCTGTGTGAAAGAAGTATGGAAGTCATCACTCCATCCTAACAATAAATAGAAAGCTGAACAAACTGAGAAATCAACTTTTTAGATTCATAAGAGAAGTAAGGTTACAGACCAAATGACTGTTCCAAATTTAGATAGATAGGCAGATTCAGAAATTCACAACATACAGGAACAGAAACTTCCATGACAATCAGTTCTGGGATAGGAAAACCTGAACTCTAATTGGTGAATGGCTGGAGGCTAGATGTGGACCAGTCTGAGTTAAAAACTGCAAGGGGACCCAGTCATTGGGTCTGGGGAGGGTGGCGGGGGTACACTTTTGTGAGTTTCACCTGAAGGAGCTTGACTAGGTTCTCACAGTAAATATCAGAGAAAATCCACTTACTCATCTGGCAAAGGTAGGAGAAAAAGAAACATTTTGAATGTGCAGGAACACTCAGTTTTTCTTAGCAAGGTCTGTCTTTAGGAGAAGATAGTTAACCAGAACCTAACATACTAGGTTTTATTAGAGCCTAACTGGCCTCAAAGAAAGGAAATACCCAGCTCTAGCCCACTCTAACTTTCCATGTGAGGGAAGGTACCTACCTAACTATAGGCCACTCTGGCCATCCTATCTCCCCCACCTCCCCCCAAGTGGTGGGGTGGACAGGTTCTGAGAAACATTTGTAAATTTCAAGTCTGGAGGCAGAGGCTCACTACTCATAGGACTTTAGACTGCTTCCTCACTCTCCACCCTTTACCACCACATTACTACAGCCCTAGTTAGAGTAATTTCTTCTGCTCAGCCCATCATGTCTGGGTATCAAAACAAATTACAAGGCACACCAAAATGAAAAAAACAAAAATAAAAAAACCCACAATTTGAAGAGACAGAGCAAGCATCAGTCCTAGACAGGACAGAGATGTTGCAATTATCAGGCCAGGAATTTAAAAATCCTGGGAGTAGTATGTTAAGAATGCTGACGGATAAGTGGACAGCATGCAAGATCAAATGGGCAATGTAAGTTGGGAGGTGAGAATCTTAAGAAAGAATACAAAAGAAATGCTAGTGATCAAGAATACTGTAATAAAACTGGAAAACACCTTTGATGGGCTTATTAGTAGACTGGACTCAGCTGAGGAAAGACTCTCTGAGCTAGAGGATATTTTAATAGAAACCTCCAAAGCTGCAAAGCAAAGAGAACAAAGACTGAAAAAAAAAATCCATAGAAAGTGGCATAACTACAAAAGATTTAACATATGCAGTGGGAACCAGAAGAAAAAAAAAGTGAAAGGGAGAGGAGAAATATTTGAAACAATAACACCTGAGAATTTTTCCAAATTTATGTCAGACACAAACCACAGATCCAGGAATCTAAGAGAACACCAAGCAGGATAAATGCCGAAAACAAGCAAACAGACAAAAACTACACCTAAGTGTATCATTTTCAAATTACAAAAAATGAAAGATTAAAAAAAAATATGAAAGAAACCAGAGGACAAAAACACCTCACTTACGGAAGAGTAAGTATGAGCATTATAGATGACTTCTCAGAAAACATGCAAGCAAATAGCAGGAAGATTTAAAGTGTTGAGGAAAAAAAGTAAGTAAACACCGACCTAGAATTCTTACCCTGTGAAATTCTCCTTGAAAAGTGAAAAAGAAAGCCTTTCTCAGACAAACAGAAATGGAGAGAATTTGTTACCGATAGACTTGCCTTGCACAAAAAAAAAAAAAATGTTAAAAGATAAGTTCTTTAGAGAGAGGGAAAATAACTTATGTCAAAAACTCAGATCTACATAAACAAAGGAAGATTATTGAAAAAGCAACATGTAGTTAAAATAAAAACTTTTTTCCATATTTTATTCTAACAGATAACAGTGTATTCAAAATAATGGTAACAGTGTATTAGACTATGCTTCTATATGAGTGAATTGTAAATAATTTTACAAGGGACAGGAAAGAACAGTTAGGATTATTTTGTTGTTATAAGGTATTCACACTACATGTGAAATGATACAGTGTTATTTGAAAGTGGACTTGGATTAATGTAGATGTATTTTGCAAACTCTTAGGGCAATCACTAAAAAAGGTAAAAAAAAAAAGTATAAACGATATACTAAGAAATCAGAAAAACAAAGAATCATATAAAATGCTCACTTACAACCATGAAAGAAAAATGTGTAAAACAAAAATAAGAACAAAAAAAAAGAAGAAATTAGAATAGTAACAAATATGGTATATATTAATCCCAACTGTATCAGTAGTCATTTCGAATGTCAGTTGTCTAAGTGCACTGATTAAAAGAGATAGATAGAGTCACTCAAAAAAAACATGTTCAAGTATATGTTGTCTACAGGAAACCCTTTTTTAAATACAAAAATACTTATAGATTAAAAGTAAGTAGATGAGAAAGATATATTGTGATATACTAATCAAAAGAAAGCAGGAGTACCTATATTAATTTCAGACGAGCAGACTTCAAACCAACAAAAGTTATCAGGGATAAAGAGGGGCATTACATAATGATAAAGGGATCAGCTCCCCAAAAAGACATGATGATCCTTAATGTGAATGTGCCTAATAAGAGAACATCAAATACATGAGGCAAAACCTGATAGAACTGAAAGGAGAACTAGATGAATCTATTCTCATCTGGACCCTTCAACACTCCTCTATCAGAAATTGACATATCCACCAGGCGGAAAATCAGGGAGGATATAGTTTAGCTCAACCACCCCATCAATCAACTAAATATAATGAATATATATGGAATACTTCATCCAACAATGAGAGAGTATACTTTCTTGGAAGCTCACAGGGAACATGCACCAAAATAGACCACATCATGGGCTGTACAGCAGACCTTAACAAATTTAATAATAGAAATTATGCAAGACTGTTCTAACATTACAATGGATTTAAACTAGAAATCAGCAGAAAAGTCAACAACTGGAAAATCCTTAAAATACATGGAGTTTAAACAATGTACTTCTAAGTGACACATGAGTGAAAGAAGAAATATTGAGAGAAATGTTAAAAATATCTTAAACACAATGAGAGTGAAAACACAACTTACTAAAGTTGGTGAGATGCAGCAAAAGCAGTGCTTAAGGGGAAGTTTATAGCATTAAATGTATTTATTAAAAAAGAACTAAACTCATTAAACTCTAGGAAAATAGAAAAATAATAAAAATAAAAATCTGAAGTATTAAATCCAATTTAAATCCAAGTAAACAAAAGAAAAGAAATAAAGATCTGAACATAAATCAGTGAAATTGAAAACAGGAAATCAATAGAGAAAATCAATGAAATTGAAAACTGGTTCTTTGAAACAATCCATAAAATTGATGTGTTTAGCCTAGCTAAAAAAAAAAAAAGAGAAAGGACACAAATTACTAATATCAGAAGTGAAAGGGACATCACTACAACCCCCTAAAGGAATAATACGAACAACCTATCTGAAATGGACCAATTACTTGCAAGATAATCTGCCAAAGCACACACAAGGAGAAAAAGACAAGCTGAATAGACTTATATCTATTAAAGAAGTTGAGTCAATAATTAATAACCTTCCGAAAGAGAAAGCACATGTCCCAGATGAGATCACTGATGATTTCTATCAAACTTTAAAGGAAGATTTTATACCAATTATCTAAAATCTCTTTCAGAATATAGATGCTGAGGGAATAATTTCTAACTCATTTTATGAGGCCACTATCACCTTATTACCAAAACCAGACAAAGATATAACAAGAAAATAAAACTTCAGACCAATATCTCTCATGAATATAAATGCAGATGTCCCCAACAAAATATTAGTAAATTGAATCCAACAATATGTATAAAGAATTATACACCACAGTCAAGTAGGATTTATTCCAGATGTGCAAGGTTAGTTCAACATTTGAAAATCAGGGTAATCCATCACATCAATAGGCTAAAAAAAGAAAATCACATGATCATATCGATAGGTGCAGAAAAAGCATTTGAGAAAATTCAACACCCCTTCATGACTAAAAAAAAAATATTCTCAATAAATTGGGAATAGAGGGAAAATTCCTCAACTTGATAAAAAAAAATCTTTATAGAAAAAATCTACTTTTAACATCATACTTAACGGGAAACTACGAGTCTTCCCACTAAGATCAGGAAAAGGGAAGGATGTCCCCTCCTATCACTGCTTTTCAACATTGTAGTGGAAGTCCTAGCTAAAAGAAATAAGAAAAGAAAAGGAAATTTAAAAAATATACTAATTCGGAAGGAGAAAATAAAACTGACCTGTTCACATGTGACATGATTGTTTACATAGATGCTTCAAAGAATTGATATACATACACACATACAAACCTATAAGCAACTCTCCTGGAACTAGTGATTACAGAAGGACTGCAAGATGCAAGGTTAATATGTAAGAGTCAATTGCTTTCCTACATACCAGTAATAAACAAATGAAATTTGAAATTAAAATCACAATATTTATA
This sequence comes from Ailuropoda melanoleuca, assembly GCF_002007445.2. NCBI lineage: Eukaryota > Metazoa > Chordata > Mammalia > Carnivora > Ursidae > Ailuropoda > Ailuropoda melanoleuca. The sequence goes on along the minus strand of NC_048219.1, from coordinate 52,034,451 downwards.
TTAGTAGCCTCTAAAAGTAAAATATTAAAGTATAAATCCAACAAGGTATGGACAAGACATATATGAGAAAAACACAAGCCTACAATGAATGAAATCAAGAAGAATTAAATAAATGGAGAGAGATTTCACATTTATAGATGGGAATACTCAAGGTTGTCAAAATGTTGGTTCTTCCCAATTTGTTCTATAGATTCAATGTAATCCCCATCAAGTTACACTGAAGATATTGACAGACTGATTCTAAAATCTGCCTGAGGAGGAAAAAGACTCAGAATAGCTATCAAAATATTGGAGAGAAACAAAGTTGAAAGACTGATACCATCTGACGTCAAGGTGTAGTGTAAATCAATGGTACTGAGGACAGTATGGTATTGGCAAAAGAATAGACAAACAGATCAATGAAACAGGTTAGACAGCCAAGAAATAGACCCACATATACATATAGTCAATTCATCTGTAACAAAGGAGCAAAAAAGCATTTACAATGGAGGAAAAATAATCTTTTCAACAAATACTGGAAAAATTGGACATCTACATGTAAAAAAAAATCTAGACACACAACTCACTCCTATTACAGAAATTAACTCAAAATGAATCAGACCTAAATGCAAAACACCAAACTATAAACTCCCTAAAGATAACATAGAATATCTAAATGACTTTTTAGATACAACACCAAAGACACTACCTATGAAAGAAAAAATTGGTAAGCGTCATTAAAATTAAAAATTTCTTTTCTGGGAAAGGTACTGTCAAGAGACTGGAAAGACAAACCACAGACTGGGAGAAAATATTTGCAAAAGACACATCTGATAAAGGATTGTTATTCAAAGTATACAAAGAACTCTTAAAGCTCAGTAAGAAAACAAACAACCCAATTAAAAAATGGTCCAAAGACCTGAACTGACATATCACCAAAGAAGAGATACAGATGGCAAATAATCTTATGAAAAGATGCTCTACATCATATGTCATCAGAGAAATGCAAATTAAAACGACAGTTAGGGGCGCCTGGGTGGCACAGCGGTTAAGTGTCTGCCTTCGGCTCAGGGCGTGATCCCGGCGTTACGAGATCGAGCCCCACGTCAGGCTCCTCTGCTGGGAGCCTGCTTCTTCCTCTCTCACTGCCCCTGCTTGTGTTCCCTCTCTCGCTGGCTGTCTCTATCTCTGTCAAATAAATAAATAAAATCTTTTTAAAAAAATAAATAAAACGACAGTTAACTACCATTACACGCCTATGAGAATGGCCCCAATCCAGAATACTGACAACACCAAAATGCTGGTGAAAGTGTTTAATAACAGAAATTCTCATTCATTTCTGGTATGAATGGAAAACAGTACAGTCACTGTAGAAGACAGTGTGGTGTTTTCTTACAAAATTAAACATGCTTTTACCATATGATTCGGCAATCACGCTCTTTAGTATTTGCCCGAATGAGTTGAAAACAAAAACCTGCACACAGATGTTTATAGCGCCTTTACTCACAATTGCTAAAACTTGAAAGCAACCTAGCTATCCTTCAGAGGGTGAATGGTTAAATTGGGTTACATTCAGACAATGGATGTTTTTCCATGCCAAAAAGAAATAAGCTATCAAGTCATAAAAAACATTGTGAAATTAAATGCATATTACTAAGCAAAAGAAGCAAATCTGAAATATATATACACTGTATGATTTCTTTATATGACATTCCATAAAAGGTTAACTACGGAGACAATAAAAGATCAGTAGTTGTCCAGGATTAGTGGGGAGAGAGGGATGAATGGACAGAACATGGGATTTATAGGATAGTGAAAATATTCTCTATGACACTATAATGGTGGATGTATTCCATTATAAATTTATTCAAGTTCACAAAATGTACCATACCAAGGGTGAACCCTAATATGAACTATGGAATTTGAGTAATAAATAGTGTCAATGTAAGTTTATAAATTGTAACAAATGTATCACTTTGGTGGAGATGTCGATAATGGGAGGTGTATGCATGTGTGAGGGCAAAAGTATATTGAGATCCTTGCATCATCCTCCCAATTTTACTATGAACCTAAAACTGTTCTAAAAGTAGTCTATAAAATCTCATTGGTTTAATTCATCAATTAGCAAACATTTATATTTATATTTTTTATATTTATATTTAAATCCATGATGTTTTAGGCTCTGTGCCAGAGCTGGAGACAGAGTAGCAGGCAAGATAGCTATAACTCCAGCCTCAACGGGAACATAGACGTTATTTCTGCTCTGATGAGTAGAAATGGATCCGTGGTCTCTATGTTGTTTTTTCTCAGCTCTTCAAGTTTATTTTCTTCTTGTTTTAAAACTCTATGTTAGACTTACTCTTTGTTTTAAGCTTTTAGCAGCATTAAAATATTTAATGAGACTAACATTTCTTACAAGTAGTCATGACACGGCTAGCATTAGTGAGAGAGAGAGACTATTTTTTCTGGCTTTAGGAAAGTATTCTCAGTAATCGCATCCATGTAGAACACCTTAATATCCTGAATGTAGTAATGAGTTTTACAGTCAGCATTGTGTGTTTTCTAGAACACAACTGTAGATGGATATCCTTTGGTGGTTGTATGAGGCATATATTTCTTGTATGAGTTTCAATGGCTAGAAGTAATAGCAATTGAAAGGAGAAGTAGCTATTCTTCTCCTGTCCAGGTGCAAATTTATAAGTTATGAGCTTTATCAATAAAAGAAGTCATTGGAGAAAATTGTTTTTCTTGCAGGGTGAGCATATTACTCTGAACTAAGAATTGTTCCTAAGTGTTCCTAAAAGACATTACCTTTTTATTTTGACTTTTTGATCAAAGTAATTTTGCATATCCCTTTTAGCAATATTTATGCTGCGCAATAGTATAATACTTGAAGTCTTAGTTACAGAAAAATGTTGAACATATGAAATAATTTCTGGACAAAATAATAAAAAAGGCCTCTGGCCTGGATTCTCTTTCTATGTGACTATTTATAATTAATGACAGACATAAGTGATTGTGAATGATAGTATCCTTAAGATGTGTTTATGGTCTCTTAATTTCAATGACATTTCACCATAATAACAACATTGGTGATAATTTTAGTTGCAGTTGGATAATAAATTTTTTTTTAAAAATTAGAGAGGATATCATTAAACATGTTAGCAGTAGGATACTTCTAGGATTAAAAAGATAAAAAAACCCAAATTCCTTATAACATTCATTTATATAAGAAGAAATTAATTTTTATTGAAAAATATTTATTAAAACATTTCTTTCAAGAACTTATTAGCATATTTATTATTTTTCAAGTTATAAATTTTTACTAAGGATAAGACTAAAGATTTTTACTACATTCTGTGGCTCCTAACAGTCATTGAGCTTTGGTCATAAGACAGGCATTGAGTAAGAATCAATGGGAAATAGAGGAACAAGATTCTGAATGTATAATTAGGAAAAGAAATCTTCTGAATATCACTACCAACTAAATGAAACCAAAGGTGATCCGTGCTTAGTTATACCAGGTAAAGGCTAAAGTGAAAGTAAATATTTAAGAAAACAATGTCACAACCAAGGTGAGTCTTTAAGAGGATATCAATTATAAAATGTGATGTTTTATAATTTTAAAAGGTAATATATTACCTGATGCATTTGATAAGAATCAATGAAATACCAATTTATAGCTTCTCATGGAGTTGAAATTTTCATGAAGATTGTTGTGACTTGGAACGCATCCCTCAGATCTAGTCGATTTCTGCCTGTGATATGTCTTTGGGTTCTGTTCATTAATGTTTACTGTCTCTGCCAACTATCCGTATGACACCTGTCTCATCTGGAATATTGCAATAGCCTTCTATTGAATTTTCACTTCCCTTGCATGCCAAGTCAAGGAAAGCTATATGTTATAGTGTTAAATTGTGGCCTTTGGGTTAGGAAAGCCTGGTTTTATACTGTTTCTCTTATTAGTTAGTTTTGTGATATTGGGCAAATTACTTAGTGTCTCTGCAAGTTTAGGATTAAAGATATCACATACTTCATATCATTATGAATATCAAATGCAACAATGCAGGTAGAAAACTTGGTGCCTGGCATGTAATAACCAATGATTTATTCACTATTATTACTACATTGTATAAATATAAGAAGATATTAGACACATTTGAGCAGAAAATGACAGAGTTGTTGCTGTTCCTTGGAATATCTGATCACAGAATCCTTAATCAATTGATATGAAGAAGAGGCTTAGTTATAATCCCAGTAAAAGAGTTGATGTAATATTCCAGGCAGAAGGTGATTGTCTTAGCTCTGGCTGCCATAACAAAATACCAGAGGTGGGTGGCTTAAACAGTAGACATTTGTCTTCCCACAATTCTGGAGGCTGGAAGTCTGAGATTCCAGTGCTAATATGGTCAGTTTCTGGTCAGGACACTCTTCCTGGCTTGCAGGTGACTGCCATCTTGCTGCCTGCTCACATGAGCTCTTCTTATTTTCACTGAGAGAATGTTGGAGAGGGAGGGGGGAGGGGAAAGGGAGGGGCAGTATGCTCTGGTGTCTCTTCTTTAATCGGGGCCCATACTTATGACTCCATTTAATCCCCTTACAAGCTCTATCTCCAAATACTGTCACACTGGGGTTAAGGCTTCAACATACACATTTGGGTCAGTGGGGGGGGGTGGACACAATTTAGTCCACAGCATTAATGAAGGCCTAAAATAGAGTGGCAGTGGTAATGAGATAAGATAAATGAGAGCCATGACTTGGTTTTGTTAAAGAGCGACACAGTTTGACATGTGTCTGGCAAAGGGAAGTAAGATAACCATCCAACTAGAGATGACTTCAAGATGGCTAACACAGGTGACTGGAAGAAAGTGGTTCACTAACAAAAATTCAGATGGAAGGGAAGCAATTTGGTGTCGGAAGGTGATGGTTTTAGTTGTCACTTTCCAGAAGGCAGTTAAAAATTCCATCACTAATATTTTGTGTACTGAGCCCTGACCCTGAGCGTTCTACTGGGGCCTTAAAAATGAGCAGTGAATAGAGATGGTTCTATCTTCAAGGGATTCATAGTCCAGTGAAATGTTGGACTAGAACTTAGTGGAAAAGTCAAGACTAGAGTTTGGGGACTCACACGCATTGAGGTGTTAGTGGAAATCATATGTTTGGCAAAGAACCAGGATGATATATGGTGAATGCTTTGTTTAATTGTTCCAAATTATTCCAACTATTACTGTTCCATAGTAATTGTTGCATAAATACTGTATGGGGTATAAAAGAAGCATTAAAAATTTTTTTTGTTTAAGAGAAAACTTGAAAACCAACTGCATTTGGAAGTCAATGCAGACATTTCATGCCCAGTGAAATGAAATAAAAATTGAATCCTGATTAACATTTGTTTATAAAGGGTGATGACTGTCACATACATCAGTATGTTGTGCAGCTTCTGAATATCTGGTGAAGCATAAATCCAGTAAATATTCTGTTACCTCTTTTCTACACATAGTTTATATGTTCCTTATCTTTATCCCATAAAGGTGAAATTCCCAAAAGGAGATCTCATGGCAGACGTGAAACAACTAAGTTTTCCAGAGTGGTCCCAGGAAACCTTGGTTAGTTCTTTACACAGAGTGGCAGACATTCACAGCAGTTCATGGAGACTTTAGGTTTCACTTAGCTTTCCAATAAAAATTCTTCATGACCCAGGGTGAAATTGGGAGGTAGGCTGGGATTTAACAGCCAAGGGCTTAGGGAGCGCAGGTCATAACTTTTGTTTCAAATGAACTTGTCAATGGGAGAGGGGGGCAGTTTGTACAGCTGGAGTAGAGACTGTGAGAACGTGTCCAGCAACTTCATAAACACAGTCTTCATTCAGAATTTAAAACGGGAGTATGGTTAGAAAACATTCCTTTCCTCATTCTCCTCATCGTAAGGTGAATGGGTTAAGAGAAGAAAGGAAGAACCTATCACCATTCATGTGAGAATTTTCTCTTTTTGTCAAGAAAGAAAATTATAGACAGTCCTTGTCATCCTCTTCATACAAGCAATGAAGGGAAAAGATATTAGGCATATGTTGTTTGGCTCAAATGCTTTATAACTTAGGAGTTTTGACAGTTTAATGATTTTATTAATGGCACTATTTTGCACTAAAAAATGTATGATTTCCATTTCAGTAGGTTCTTGTGGATACCAAGGAGTATTTTTGTTAATAGGAAATTCAAGCAAAACCTTTGGGAAAATTAAAAAATCTTTTCCAGGTGTCTTGCCCATAAATAAGCATAGCCAATTCTAAAAGGTCTCAATCCTGTTTTACATGTGTGTGTGTTTCAAATAATAAAAAGGTTTACTGACAATTTAAAATACGTATATTGCACACTACAAGATAAAAGGATCCTATTACTCTGAATATTGTAGATCTGTGCTGTCCCATACGGTAACCACTAGTCGTATATGAATATTTATTTATAAAATAACATTTTTAAATATTAAAAATGTAGTTCTTCATTTGCACTAGGTGCATTTCATGTCCTCACTAGCCAAACCGTCTTGCGGCTACTGTGTGGGACAACACAGAATTTATAGAACATTTTCCTCATCACAGAGAATTATATTGAATGCTGTAGTGATTGTCTAAACCTTATTTTAGACAAAGGCCCTACCTTCAATGAGTAGACTGTTTAACGGGGACAAACGAGATTGATTGATTAAAATGTTTATTAAAAACTTCAGGACAAGGCTAGGTTCTAGAACTATATTAGATGACAAGAAAAGTTCGGTTGTCTGCTATGGCAGAGTTTACAGTTCTCAGAATTAGTATGTTTCTGAATATCAGACTCTTCTAGGCGTCGTTTCTTCCTTAGGAGTCAGGCTGGCACATTAATTTTCACCTCGTTCAACTGTGAGCTTGGTACATAGGACTCTACATAATCACATTAGCCCTTTTGGGCGAGGGGTGGTGGTGGTGCTCTAAACATAACCAAAAAATCAAGCAACAAGTCTCGCGATAGACATTGTCTTCTGTTTCCAAACTGCTGTATCGAATGCATTCACACGCCATATATGAAACCATCGAGCAAGAGGGAATTATTCCCAAGTCGTGACCACCGGGGCACTCTGCAGTCTGCAGCTTGTTTATGACGCCACTAGTAAAGTATTATTCGTATTGGATACTGTAGATTTTCAAGTAATTGAGGGCAAAGGAGTGGCTCTGAAGTGAACCTCACCTGGCTGGACAGGAGAAACGGTCGCGGGCTGCAGCGCGGCGCTGCCCTGACTTTGCCAGCAGCAGACAGACTCAGCTGGCAAGGAGCACTGCAACATCAGGTGGCTCTGTGTGCGGCAGGGCTCCATGCAGCCCGAGAGATGAAGAGACTTAGCCACAGAATGTGACGCGTCTTAAATATGAGTGTCCCCGGCCAAGCTCGTATTTGTTGGCACCGGGATTACCTGTCACACCGGGGGACTTGAGTTCCACCTTTACATATGCATCGTGATGCTGTCAATGACATTTAGAGACAAATTATGAACACTCAGAAAAGAGTGTACTCATTAACGGTTTGAAGGAGTCATTTTCCTTGTCCTTTAGTATTTATTTTACAGATTGCAGAAGTAATGTGGAACATTATAAAGGGTTACAATCGAGTTTTAGTTCTATTCTATTCATTTGCTTCTTTTCGTTTGGTTCAGAATCTGTGGGAATGGAATTTACACAGTTATCTCAATCTTTATTATTTCCCCACAGAGAACTATTAACTGTTTGTGAATGTCCCATGGTGTTTACACCTCCGGGCTTTTACTCACCATACATTTCTGGAATGCCCTTTACCTGGGCAATATTTTTATTCATCCTTCCTGATCAAACTCAAATTCTTTCATTTATGCACTCCTACCTAAAATGTCTATTGCGTAGTCATATATACCAAGCACATTTCTCAACTTAGGGAAACAGCAATGAGAATAAGAAACAAGTCTTGACCTTCATGAAGCTTACGGTCTTTGGGAAAGGTAATAAAAATAAATATGTAATTTTAAAGGCAGGACTGTTGTTACATGAAGAAAGCTTATACAGTGTAGAGAAAATGAGTGAGTTACCTTAGGCGAGTGTCAGAGATGTGTCTTGGAGGAAGGGAGTGTCAGAACATTTCAAAGTGGAAAACTAGAGTGAGCCTCAGCAAAAGTAAAGCTGCCAAGTTAGCACAAAGAGATAAAAGTAGTAAAAGCAGAAGTGGTGAGGCAGGCAGCAGTGACAGAGGAGCTCAGGGAGTGAGGCAGAAGCCGGATGAAGTAGGGCGTTGTGAGATCATGGCATTGAGTTTATATGCCTGGAAGCCATTGGAAATTTTGAGACAGGAAGTGATATGATCTGTTTTAAGATTTAGAAAGGTCACTTGGCTGCCAAGTGGGGGATAGATTAAGGGTCAGAAATGGAAGCCAGGAGACCAGCTGGGAGATCATTGAAGTTTGAAAGATGATAGAGGCTTAGTTATAGAAACTAATCAAATTCAGGACAAATTTGAAAGTTAGAGGTTACAGTACTTGCTGATATATTGGGTATGGCATGTAAGGAGAAGAGAGGAGCCAAAGAGAAATTTCTGTCATGAGTGACTGGATGAATGTGTTCAACTAAGGTAGGAGAAAGTTGTGTGTAGAGGTGTCCTATGTGGAGAGTTCCACTTTAGCCGTGATAACTTTAAGATGCTTACTAGGCCTGTAGGTGGAAATGTCACATAGATAGTTGGATACATGTATTTGGAGGTTGGGAATCATCAATGTATTGATGACCCTTAAAAGCCAAAAGATTGATTGAGATTACCTAGGGAGAGTAAATAGAGAAGAGGGGAAGTTTCAAGGACTAAGTTCATAGACCCTATATCATATACAAATTGGCAGGAAAAGGAGCTGACAAAGAACAAATTACTTCCTCCAGTGAACTACCAAAAAACGCAGTAATTCTATTATATATATCCTATATATATAGGTCCTATAATATAGGAGCCAGTCACATTACACTGTGGTTATTTCATTTTTTTTCTTTATGTCTTCCTAATAGGTTTTTAATTTATTTTTGTATCAGGAACATCTCTTCCTGAGCTTACCACACAATAAATACTCAATAAACATTTGCAGAATATAAGTATGTCTAAATACATTTTGTGTGACTTGTCCAAGAAAATTTTCATAATATATTTATGGACAAAAATGATACAAAGTAACACTTAAATCTGTTACTGAAAGACAGTGATAATGTATTTCTCTATAAAATACATTGCCCTCTTTTGAATTCCCTATGTTTATCATTGACACGTCAACAACTTTCATTTTGTTTTTATCTCATTTCTTCCATATTTATAACTCATTCTTTTACTTCTGTTTGTTAGAGACCAAGCACCTTTTCCACCCTGCAATTTATTTCTATCACTGGCCATGCCCTCACCACCCATTCCAAATGCAGATCAGTTTCCACAAGGATGTGCAGTCACTGTTGGCTCAATGGGTCAGACTTTCAGTTACATACAACATGTGAGGCTGTAGGTAACTATAAACTTAAGAATGTAGAGTCTCTTGGGGCGCCTGGGTGGCTCAGTTAGTTAAGCACCTGCCTTCAGCTCAGGTAGTGATCCCGGGGTCCTGGGATCCAACCTCACGTTGGGCTCCCTTCTCAGCAGGAAGTCTGCTTCTCCTTCTGCCTCTGCCGCTTCCCCTTGCTTACACTCTCCCTCTCTGTCAAAACAAATACATAAAATCTTAAAAAAAAAAAAGTACAGAGGCTCTCTCATAGCACACCTATGCCTGTGAGCAGGCACCCGCAGATGACTGGCTTTAGGTGTTTGCCTGCAGGAGCTCATTGAAAGTCAATGCAAGTGAGGCCATTTTGCCTAGCAGAAGACATTAACCTGCAGGAACCTTGCAGGCACAGGTGTATTTTAGAACCATAATGGAATACTTCTTAAACATACGTATAACATTATACATTAATCAGAAATACTAGGTCAACAAAGTGAGGGATACCCAATAAAGTAGGTGAAAGAGGAGATGTGTCAAAAAGCAGAATTGCACAATTACAGAGAAGGCCTTTGTTTACCTCCCCATTCTGGATCTCATTCCACCATGACTGTAAGAAAAAATAATTTGAAAAATAATCTTAAGGCATGTTGATAAATGGAAAATATTACTGAACCAAAAACAACCTAATTGAAATTTTGTTGTGTTTTTGGGGTTTTTTTTATTTTTTATTTTTTTAAAGATTTTATTTATTTATTTGACAGAGAGACAGCCAGCGAGAGAGGGAANTTTTTTTTAATTTTTTATTTTTTAAAAGATTTTATTTATTTATTTGACAGAGAGACAGCCAGCGAGAGAGGGAACACAAGCAGGGGGAGTGGGAGAGGAAGAAGCAGGCTCATAGCGGAGGAGCCTGATGTGGGGCTCGATCCCATAACGCCGGGATCACGCCCTGAGCCGAAGGCAGACTTTTAACCGCTGTGCCACCCAGGCGCCCCTTTGTTGTGTTTTTAATATAAGAAAGTAATTATGTTTTTAAATAGCCACATAGGGTTCAAAAGCATTTTTCTACTTCTGAATTACACCGAGTATTCAATGCTAACTTTTAACAATTCGAGGTCATGTTGAGCTGCAAATCTGGATACTGATTGAAAGGCTGTTCGGCATTTTCTGCTTTTTAAAATAGTTACCACTTTTAGTTATATTTGATCAGTGAACGTATTAAAAAAAAATACCTCACTTCCTTCCCTAACTAACCACCTCATGGTGATCCTTTCCTAACCAAGAATGCCTTCAGGGTTTTTATAGCATACACTTCATTGTCATACTCAGGCCTAAACGTAGCCTCAGGAACCAACCATTTTACTTATGTAAGTTTGCATCCCCCCCACATCCTTACTTACATTATAACTTTCTCAAACTGGTAAATGTGTTCTCTACTTTTTATACATCTTTTCACCCCTACTTCCACAACATGAATTGAATTGTATAGAAAATTCTTAAAAATACAATGTGGCTTTGAACATACAATGGACTTTGATGCAGTGATATTCTTGAGCTTCAAGACCATATTGGAGAGGGTCAGAAAGGAGTTCTGCTTTATGCGTATTATGCAGCACACAAATTAAAACATATATTTGACATTTGCAAGGGATTTAGACTCTGCTATAATTTCATATGCAGGTGGGTGCTTAATAAATAATTTTTGGCGATAAGCCAAGAATATGCTGTATATAGGATTTGAGCATATGCTCCATGATATTAATGATAAAACATATGTTTAAAAACATTTCCATCCAAGCCTGGGACATATTGCCTCCATCTTTTACTGAACATCTCCTCCAAAAAGGCCTTCTCATCTTGAAATAAAGACGTTTGAAAATCTAGGAACGCTCCCCTGGTCTGAATCTTTTTCCTGCTTGCCAAGAGCATAACCTTCAAAAATCTAAGTCTGCTAGTGCCTGTTTTGCTTTAAAACTTTTCAAGTCTATAGCACGGCACCTGGGACCCTCCATACATTTACAATCTGATCCGAATCTACTATGCTTTTCCTGTCTTGTTTTTCACTCTGTTTCTCCACCCACCCTATTATACAGCTGTATTGTTCACTGTTCTCTGAACACAGGATGATGTTTCACACCTCCATGCTCTTTTTAGTACTATTTAATCAGGCTGGAATGTGTTTGCCAACCTTCTCTGCTTGGTGAGCTCTACTCAGACTAATCCCCTTTTAAAAAGTTGTCTCTTCTGAGAGCTCTGCCCAGCTTTCTGGACCCTTCTCTGTCCTGTCCTACTTCATCTGCCAGCCTGACTGTTCCAAGCTGGCTACGCTCTTGCATCGCACGCTCTCCTTGGCTAGTCTTTATGCAGTGTGGGATATGGCACAGGTGACGGGGGTGATCACAGGCGAGCGACATTCTTTAGGCGCTTCTTCACATTGACTCTTCTTATTTTGGGTGCTTCATTTATTTTATTTGTAAAATAGATTTTAAATATTAGAAATAACATGTTTTTGTGGGAAGAATGTAAGCATTCAAGTTGTACACGATTAAGAAATGGGAAAAATATGTAGAGAAAGCAGAAAATTATTCAATTCCTTCAGTTACCAGAGTCTGAGATAAACATTTTAAACAGCCTGATGTATATTCTTTCAGTGGTTTTTTATTTTTACATACCTTCTCTATCTAGAAAGCCAGATAGATTTTTTTTTAAGAAAAATTGTATCTTTTTAATATACAGCTTGATTTTATTGAATTGTCCTTTTTGCACATCTTAACAGCCAGGTCTACCTTGTACCTTTATGTCTTATTTTATACCCTACACCTTAAAGCCTTAGTGTCTGCATAGGTGGCAGCAAATTACTTATGCAATTTTTTGGGGAGGGGTATTTAGTCTGTTTCCAGTTGTTTCATATAGTCAATAGTGCTGTGGTTTATTTCCTAGAATATATGTCTTTTCCCATTTGGGACACCAAAAACTAGGATTCACCTTGCTCAGTGTTCCCTCCATAAGAATAACAAGACATACATTAATCCAGAAAAAAAAAAATAAGTGTGAAAAAGGTAATAGTAGAGATTGATTAAATACATACTATGAAACACAAAATGCGTATGTAGCTTCCTTATTCAAGTATGATTATATGTAGCAAACTATAAATATTAAGCAGCAGATGCTCATAGTATGTTACAACCCCCCCCCCCAATTTAATTTTTGAAACCCTTAGTGTGTGGCTAAAGAAACTGCCTCTGACCTAATCTGCTTTGGAATATTTCTTCTCCAACAGTCAATGTTCTCCCCCCGCNGTGTTCTCCCCCCGCCTTTTTTTTCCTTTCTTTTCTTTTCTTTTCTTTTCTTTTCTTTTCTTTTCTTTTCTTTTCTTTTCTTCTCTTTTCTTTTCTTTNATGTTCTCCCCCCGCCTTTTTTTCCTTTCTTTTCTTTTCTTTTCTTTTCTTTTCTTTTCTTTTCTTTTCTTTTCTTTTCTTTTCTTTTCTTTTCTTTCTTTTCTTTTCTTTTCTTTTCTTTTCTTTTCTTTCTTTTCTTTTCTTTTCTTTTCTCCTTTCCTTTCCTTTCCTTTCCTTTCCTTTCCTTTCCTTTTCTTTCTTTTCTTTCTTCTTTTCTTCTCTTTTCTTTTCTTTTTTCTTTTCTTTTCTTTCTTTTCCCTTTCTTCTTTCTTTCTTTCTTTCTTTCTTTCTTTCTTTCTTTCTTCTTTCTTTCTTTCTTTCTTTTTTAATTCTGTGAAGTTCTTTGTTCACACTCATCTATTTTTTGTATTTGGGTTCNCTTCTTTTCTTCTCTTTTCTTTTCTTTTCTTTTTTCTTTTCTTTTCTTTCTTTTCCCTTTCCTCTTTCTTTCTTTCTTTCTTTCTTTCTTTCTTCTTTCTTTCTTTCTTTTTTAATTCTGTGAAGTTCTTTGTTCACACTCATCTATTTTTTGTATTTGGGTTCTTATTACTAATTAAAGTTTGTTTCCATTCACTGAGCTCCAATCACTATTGTTCGGGGTTAAATACAGAGTTTCCAGTCTCTGTATAATACAGGAGTTACTTTCCTTTAATATGTTGTGAAATGTCTATTTTTTTCATTAGACTGTTAAGGTCATTACCACTTGTAGGGCTCTGAGGAATTCTGCTATCTATTATTTTAGCTATATTTGTGTCTCTGATCAGTTGTATCTTTGGATGGGCAGCTACTTTTAATTTCTTTGCACGCTACTGTTTGCTAGCTTTCAGGCAGAGAAAATAGGGCTCCTTTTCGGGAAGATGAACTCCCAGAGTCAGGGTGGTCTATTAGGCAGATTCCTGTGGAGAAGTACTATTCTGTACCTGTCTGGCCGCAGCAGCCTCTGCTTTCACCATTAACCACTTCCCACCTCCATGTTGTAGGCTGTGATGACATCTGTGTTCACGTGATATTGCATCTATCTGTATACATGTCTTTCCAGCAGGAACGTGAGCTACTTGTAGGAAGGGCATATTTGTCTTATTTCCTTGTGCACGGCAGGATACCTGACTCAAATTAATTGCTCAATCAATTTTTGATGAAAGATTTGCTGTATATATAAATAACTTTTCTTTTTATTAAAGGTGGAATTATAAAGACAGTGCATTTTTAATACTGATACAGTGCATTTTGATACTGATCAGATTGATTCAGTGGAAATTTTATGTGTTGTTTGAAAAGAGAAAGATAGCCATAGCTTAGTATTTTTATTCCCAAGTAAACTTTAAAGATTTCATAAGGGCTGAACAACCTCTTCTTTGGGATGGGAAGAAGGTTCTGGAAAGCCTTTTTGCAGAATGCCTGGGTAGCCCAGTTGGTTAAGTCGGCCTTCAGCGCAGGTCATGATCCCAGGGTCCTGGGATCAAGTCCTGGTTTGGGCTCTCTGCTTAGCAGGGAGCCTGCTTCTCCCTCTGCTTGTGTTTGTTCTCTCTCTCCCTTTCTCTGACAAATAAATAAAATCTTTTAAAAAAGATAACATTAAAAAAATCTTTTTGTTATGAAGCATTGAATTCCAAGGGTCATTTTTACATACTGCACAAGATATTTTTTCTGGGGGAAAAAAAAATCAACACTGGCTGAAAGAAAAGTTACAGGGCAACTAATATTTAGAGAAAATAATGCTTATTTGAAAAAAGGAGACTGCTTATGCTTCAACTTGAGGGATAATTTTCCCTCATCATAATTAGAGCTTATTCTTTACAGTTATTTTCTTCATCTTTCTCTTAGAAGACAAATTAGAAGGCAGCTAGAAAGGGCACTCTACAATTTTGTCACAGGCAACTCTGTCCATTCATGTTCTCTGTGAATATGTTGACCATCTGATGATAGAATGAACATAAAATGGAGGCAGCAAACTACCAGGGCCGTTTAAACCCTTCATTTTCATTTATGCTAGTTGCCTCCACCATACTTCTGCAAATAATTATATTTCTTTGTAGGAACAATTTTGACTGTCATTGCTCCTAGCAGATTTCTTAAATGTGCTCTTTGAAAAATCTGGCTAGAAATGTTTTCTAAAACCATATATGCAGTGCCTTAACCTCAGATCCTGAATGTATTCTGCCTCTCCTGAATGAGAGTAGGAACTAGGGATGCAGTTTTCCCTGAATTCAGTCTCCTGTGTAACACGGGGTGATCCATGTTTTGCTTTCTAGAATATACTGCCTGGTCCCTGGTACTAGCTTCTACTGTAAAAGAATTCTTTACCTACCTACTGACCTTTGTAGCTCTACTCTGACCATTTTTTATATTCTGACACTTTCTGTTAAGTGCGAATGTGCCTAGTCTGGTTGTGTGCAGCCGCTGATTCAATTTTTCTCACCGTCACCTCCTGTTTGCTTTCTCAGTCTCATTCTTCAGGTAAGTGAACTGTAGAAATGGAAACATCAGCCTCCAGATCATTTGAAAATATTACATGTGAAGTTCTATTTATGATTTATTTGTGCAGAGGACTACCTACATTTTTCGTTTTGTATTTTGAATTATTTCCTCACCATGGTAATTGTCAGGGCAGCCAGAATCCTCCAGGCCTGCTTCAAGACATATAGCCCACTGAAGTCCATGATCCTATGTGTTGGGAATTTTATATTGATCTGTGTATTTATAAAGTGTTTGGCTTCCACTGTCTCCTTCCATACTGGAAAATGAGCAAATGTAGGAGTATAATATATTCACTACATAATAATAACTTTAAAAATATCCAAATAACACATGGGGGTAATACCACATGTGTTTAGCCTTTCACATAAGCATTTTATCAGTATGTAAGAATCTTTAAAATACAAGGCAATTATGTACCTTTACTAAACAGTTTTTTTTTTCCTGACTAAAAATATCCACCCTGAAGTCTCAAATCCTCATAGAATTATACCAAACTAGTACTAGACATCCAATTGTCCATTCTGGTTGACATATTAATCCATCTCTCCCTTGGCTATGCTTTGGTAAGTCAACTGCATTGTGTTAATCAGAAGGCTAGTGGATGAAATTGGATAACAATTTTGTACAAGGGGAAGAATGTGGGGAAAATGCATAAATTCATATCTGGCTTAGCGTCGAAGGAGAAAATTCTAAATCTACGAGTTAGCTGTCAATTTACATGCACTAAAATCAGGAAGCAGCAAACGCCAAAGATACTAGCTGATTTAAATGAATATAATTTTCAAAATTTGGAGACATAGTGGAACTTATTTCTTATGAGCAGACATTTCAAAGTATGGGCAGTCTTATGCACACCACAAAAACAAAAATAAGACCACGCTACACCTTGGTCCACTAGGGTGGCCATTCTGACCCTGTTCAGTAATTCTAAGTTAAGCCCAAACTCCACTTGATATTTACTATTAAATGACATTTGGAAATCTAATTCCTAACCAGTTTTTATTTTCTGGTTTATGGTGTATATGAAGAGGATGAAGAGCACTTTCCAGGTCATTATTAATTCAAAATGTATCTATTATTCCTATTAGGAATTTAGTAGTGCTGTCATTAGCGCTGCCTCTCTAACTCCCCAAAGAGTTGCATTGCGTGGATTTATCAAGTTAGAGTATTTTTTATGCCTTAGCTGATTAGAAGTGATAGAACATTCAAATTATACGACGAGAGTGAGAAATAGTTTTCCTACTTCTCTAGTTCTGATATTTTTGGGGAAATAAAAGGAAGCTTCCTTCTTATTTGTCCTCCAAGTAGCTTTACAGTATTTGGCCAAGTTAAAATAATAAATGAAAATTTACACAATGTTTTTTCTCCACTAATAAGCTAGAGTCAGGAATGAATAGGGGATAAACATAAAAAGATATATGAATAGGAAAATTTGGCACACTAGTAGAAATTCACAATTCTAATTGTTCCTCATAAAGCTTTTCTTATTTTGTAGGTTTGAGATCTAAATTTTACCACCTAAGTATTTTTATTCAGATGACAGAAAACAGTTTAACTTATAATTATAACTAATTAAGAGACATTTAGTCATTTTTAGTTTATAGGTAAGTTTTCCAGGATGATGGTATAGAATCTCTTCATATGTCTGTAAATATTTAAGATTAAAAAAAAAAAACGGAAGAAGAAAAAAGTGCAATCAATTCCCTGGTGACTTATAAGCTATATTTGTCACCATGTAATAAAACACTTCTCATCTATGTTTCAGTCTCAAATGTCACTTCCAGTCTCTCTCTCTCTCTCTTTCACTCTTTGTAAATTGTTAATAACAAAATATCTGAATTTTAGTCAGGGAAAGAAAAGGAAAATATTGTGTAAATAGAGTGGAATGTCTCTCTAAGCCGTGTCCACTAAAATGCACATATAATGCTCAAATTCTATGAATGCTTCCTTGAATGTTATGGTCCAGTAAAATTATGGATAAATTTTAGAATCAAGTTTTAAAAATAGCAAGCTTGTACTTGTAGCATCTGAAAGCTCTGTGTTTGCAAATATAGAGTTTGTGGATTTCAATGTGACAGTAGGAAAAAGCTTTTCAGCAACAAAGTAATGGTGGATGGAAACAGTCTAGTTCATTAACAGCCGGCTCTTCAAGACCCCGGGGAGGAGATAGTTAGAACCAATTCTGCATGGCTAGTAGAGTATCTCTTTAAGACATAGCTATAAAATTAATGCACACTTAGAAATGGATGCCAAAGTCTGTATTATCATCTTACAAATCTTACATATCTTCAGGACACTGATATTTTAGAATGAACAAACAATTCACAATTTAGATAGATAAAAAGAGATATATACCTAAGCTGCTTTCATACTTGAAGGGGAATTAAAAAAAATTGTTGGTAAATTCTTTGTATCTATCTACAGGACTATAATATACTCCCTTGCTTGGGATGAAACAGTAACATCAATCCACATCACTAAAGAAAATCCAATTTTCAACAGGAGTTTTGGATAATTTTAGATCATCGTAAAGAAAGCCCGTATTTAACAGTGCACCTGAAGTGTTTGGAGTGATTGCCTTGGATGCTTGCATAGTAGCTGTGCCCTAACTTCTGAATATGAAATATTTTGCAATATGTAGATTCTGAAAATATACCCAATCCAAAATAAAGTTGTACTCAGTTCTTTTCTTCTTCCTATCATATAACTTTAAATCGTTTCTTAGAAATGATTGGCAGCTTGATTTCCAATTTCACAGATTTTAGAGGGAAATCAAATTCCTTCTTGTTGAACCATACATTTTGCATGAACTTATGCATTTAATTTGTTATACCATTTTCTTGTTGCTGGAACATGTATTCAGCAGGATTTTGTCTGGTTGTTTGTTTATTTTTAGTGTTGCCTTGATTTTTTTTGTTTGTTTATTTGTCTCAACCACTGACATAAAATGATAAGACAACTAACACCATTGGCAAGAGCTGAGGAATTTGTTACAACCTCAGACAGTGCTTTTTTAAAGACAAAATCAGAACAGAGAAAGTTGGGGTGGGGGTACGTCCAAAAATCACCTAAAAATCAAAGTGAGTGACATTAGACATTTGTAGCACATAATATACAAACCTTAAAATGTTGCCTTTCAAATATCCATAATTCATTTTTTAGGAAGGAAAAGAAAATAGATGCCATGCAGTTAGAAAGGTAAGTCATGTGATTATAGAAGTGAAACTGTTTTTAAATTTTAAGGCGGCTCAGTTCTTGTTCTACTTGTGATTGCCAGTCTCATTATTAAAAAAAAAAAAAAAAAAAAAAAAAAACCAAAAACCAAGNGACTTTGCTTTGTATGCTGTGCTGATCTCAGAGGACTTCTGGGTTTTCTTTGCACATTTTCCCCTTGCTACTCTCAGAACGTTGGCTGTCTAAGCGCTGTAAGTTACAAACCTAATTTATAAGTCAACTCTGTAAAGAGAAAATCGGTGCTAAATAAGAGTTTTTATTAATTACCTGTGAGCTTACCTGAATCAGGTAATTCATAATTTATAAAACCCTACTTTAAATTAAATTTGCATTAATTCACAAAGATGTTCTGTAAGGTTTTTACCTTTTAGCTACTTCAGCACAGCAATTAAATTAGATAACACACACACAAAAATAAAAAAGAAGTGTTTTCAGAAAGCCATCCAACTAAAAAGCTAGCTCTCATTATGTTACGAAAATCAAATCATATTCCTGCTAATTTTCTTTGTTCTTATTTATTCAATGGCCATATAGCCATATCCAGGCCTCTTTATTGTGTCATTAATTATTTATAAATGAATACTGTTACAGTAACCTTTTTGCAACACCCAACTAAAATGTCTAAGGAAAGATGTATCCAGGAACTAAAATGACAAAGAGATGGTAAAGGTGTTGCTGAATCAGCTAAACATACCATACTGCTCAGAGTAAGCATTTAGGTCTCACACACACTCAAATCTAGTTTTCTTTTCCCAAGTTACTGTCAGTTTTGTAAAATGGCAGGTTAAACTGATGTTTCTGCTCTTTCATAAATATTTATCTGAAAATGATTGGGTACTGTCAATTGAAGTCATGCAGAAAGGGCATACCAATGAAAGAATCTATCTTGTTATGTTAATTACTACCTACCATTTGAAGGTCTTATATTACCATATATGTTTAAAGATTTGCTGCTGACAGATGATCATTGTAATGAATGTGCCTGGGACTGTATAGACTTTAGGAGAGTCAATTTACAGTGGTCGTAAAAATGGGCTTTGATTTCTGCCTGCTTTGACCTCTTTCACTGAGATAACCACTAGGTAAGGCATTTATTTATTTATTATATCGGATTTCAATGTAGCTCCAAAGTGAGTGCTGTTTCCGACTGTGTTCCACTGACTTCCTCTCCAGCTTTTCTTCTTCGAATCTCAGTCTCTCTCAGTTTTGATTTTTAGGCTAATCCAATGGATTCTCCTTTTCCTCTTGTCTATTTCCATCTCTTCTTTATGCCCCCAAATTTCCAAAGTTGTATTCTGCACATTAAGTCATTCAGCAAATCAGGTACTCATGAAAAGAAAACCATCCCGCTTGTTTCTGTCCCCCAACTCTGTCGAATTTAGTAATAAACATGAAACATGCTAAATTTTCTATCATGACTTCTATTGCAATGCTTAATAGTTTAATACTGCATCTAAAGGTTCTGACATTTTAATTCCATTTGTTTCACAAAGTTCATATTAATTGTGCTTTAAGAGATTTGATTAGTATATCACATCTATAGATAATGTAGGATTAGAACAATATAAAATTTGAGGAACCACTGACCTTGAGGTATGACCTATATACTTCTAGCACAAAGCAGTATGAGCAGTTCAATTAAGATAGTTATATCAGGCTCATATTTTGCTGTCATTTTAGGGGATAAATAGGCTTCTAAAATATTAAAAATATTCACAAGAGTTATTTTAAAAACTGGGGAAAATAGAAAAGACATAAAAAAAGTGATCCTTCTTAGTAAACTAATACCCAATTGCACAATTATTTTCAGTTGTTCCATTACGTATTTGTTTGTATCACAAGGTGATCCTGGACATGCAAGTTAGTATCTTGCCTTTAAAAATTCTACTCCTATAGTTTCATATCACAAGGACTTTCTAATGACATTTACATAGTGATAAAACATAGACTCTGGAGTCCATCTTCCTAGATTTTACTCCTGGCTTTGCCTCTTATTAAGTATATGTCAAGTATCCAATGCCTCTTGTATAATTTGTGCTGTAGAAGGGTAAGCTATTCTTTATAAATATTTCAGACTATTTAGTATTCCATTATAAATCGTAGTATATTTTATTAATGCTTTTCATACTATTTGACGGGTTATATTTAGTTTTTGCTATTATAAATAAATTCAGCAAGGAACATCTTTAAAAAGTATCTATCTCTTTTTCCCCAAATTCTTCCTTGCTTGCCTGAGGAGAAATTCATAGATGGGGAATCACTAGGTCAATAGGGTTGCTATGTAAATGTTCCTGCTACATATTGGCAAATTAATTTCCATGAATGTTACCACATTATTTTCAAGCCATTTATGAAGTAGCCACACTCACTACATCCATGTCACATGCTAGCCTTTTGAAGTGATGCTCCTTTTAGTCTCTTTATTGACATAAATATTTCTTCTCAAATTTAGGGAAGGTTTTCAGTTCTGGAAATGTCTATGTGTTAGCATATCATGTACTGGGGTTGCATCTGAAACTTCTCTGGTAAACCGGAGTCATTTTCCAGAGCATAAAAAAGATTTTGACATTTTTGTCTGTAGAAGCTTGTTTACATAGATAAAGAATACCTATTTCTGCATCAGAGCTACTCTAAGGTATGCTGGCTAATGGTTCTGCCCAAAGACCCATTTTACAGTTACATATGTAATGGTTAATGGTTCTTCTTACTTGGCAAACTTGATTCATCTCCCTATATATCATCAGTAAACTTTACTAAGCACTTGGCTCAGGATTCTTTGATTGCACTGTGTGTGTGTATGTGTGTGTGTGTGTGTCTGTGTGTGTGTCTGTGTGTGTGTGTGTGTGTGTGTGTGTCTGTGTGTGTGTGTGAACTTGTTTTGGGTTGGTCAGCCCCTATGATCTAACATTTAGCCTCTCTACCAGAAAGTGAACTCCTCAAAGGCAGATATAGGATCACTTTTGTTTTACATTAGGAAAAAAAAAGAAGAAAAAGAGAAAAAAAGATATATATATGTTAAGGGAAATAAAAAAGTGCAGATGTTTACAAATGAGTATGGAGTAATGTAAATACTTTCAAATTCTCAATATGCACTGAAACGTTCTAATGGGTAAATTGATTGTTTCAAAGATTATCTGAATTGGCAGGCATTTGAAACTAAAGAAAGATTAAGGACTATAAAATACGCTTTGACCTCAGGTAAGAATGGTTTAGGTGTTCCTTTCTTGAATTTATGCCTCTGATTTCCACCTCCAAGGTTTTAGAGACTGTCACTTCCTTGAGCATTAAAATAAACAAACAAACAAAAACCTTGCAAGAAGCGTAGACAAAAGGATGGATTTGAGAGTTCTAAAAATTAACTTGGGGCTAATTTCTTTGTTTTAGCTTGTAAAATATTTTTCTAGAAATAAGTTATTGCTAATGAAGTTTCATATTCCTTCCAAATTTTTGATGTTTTCAATAAAACCTCATCGTAGAAAAGTCATGTTTTAAAGGAGTCTTAGAGTCATAAGCCGAATGCTATCAGCTTTAGAAATTCTCAAAGTTCAGCAAGTTTATTTTTTCATAGAAGATTATAAAAAGTCCCAAAGGAGAATTCACTCTTTAAAATAAATTAATTCGATAGTTTGGATTATCCGAGATCACTGGATAACATGAGCTGCATAATCTAGCTTTATAGAGAAAGTTAACAAAATGTTTGGAAAGAACTGCTCTAAGGGGAAGCTACCCATGTGTTGTCACAGCTCATTTTGCCTAATTTTGCTAGTTTCTACTGCAGATTTCTTACTTTGCTGCTCTGCTACTTGAAAGTTAACCTCAGTTTTCTCATCTGTATCCTCAACAAGGGGCCTCATGGTGTTGTTGAGGGGCACATTTAAAAAATCTAGATAGAGTGTTTAATATTGTGTTTGAAACTTAAAAATCATTAAATAATATTAGCTACTTATCATTATTATTCATAGTGATAGGTTTCCTATAAAATAATGATGTACACTATGAACACTATAAGATAAGAAATTACCAAGATTCTTTTACTCAATTAAATTTGTTTCATTTGATTCAATTCACATTTCCTTAGAAGTCAAAACCCTGGTACTGTTCTTGGGATTAAGGGAGCCAGACTAATAAACGTAATATTCCCTGATATAAATAAACCCAAGACAGACATAACCAACTCCATTCTTCCATCAAATAGGTCCTGCTATGTTTTGCCCCCGTGCCCGGGCTCCACTACACAGCAACTACCATCGAGAAGCTACACCTTATAGCTTAGAGTTTTCTTAGTGTTGAGTAGTCTGACTTTCCTCTGCTCTGTATTCCGCCATAGAAGGCTTGCTTTCAGGTCCCCAACTTCAATTGTGGATGGACACTTGATCTGCTCATTAGAGGGGAATGGAACCTGTGTTCTCAAACTTTCTAGGTTGATGACGCTGTTGGTGTTTCAATAATTATTTCAGGGCACTCTGAGGCCAAAATAAATACATAAGAGTAACACTTATTAAGTAGTTAGGACCAAAGTCTTTAATAAGCATCTGAAAAACATAACACATAGGAATTCAAAGAAAAGCTTAATTTCACATACAGTTACATAAATGTCTGTGCCTGCTGAGAACTGTACACTTGGACAGTAGAAGCTGATCTGATATCACTGTCTTAATTTCCTGTTACATAGTGCTTTTTGCCTGGGACTTGATTTTTATCACAGGAATTGCCAAAATCCCAGCTTTGCAAAAAATACGACATCATGGAAGAAAAGTAAAAATCTAACATTGGAACTTTGAACTACCAGAGGCTGGCAGTTTGCATGGTATTCAACAGATATTGGGCCAAGGAATATTTCGAAATTCTTAAATATTTCACAGTGGTTCTGTGAGTTTCTTATGGTGCACCAGGGCACCTTAGTGCAGTTTAGATTCTGAGGAACTAATCTTTATGGGCTGGTCTTCAAGGCACATTATTTGTGTCGGAGTTACCCTCTCTCATTCTGGAAAATAATTTTCTAGAATTATTTAGGAACTTCCAATTGTAGCTGAGGGAAAAAAAAAAAGAGTCGTACAGATTTGTCACTAAAATTGGACTCTAGCATAAATTTCTGACTCTGTTTCTTATCTGATTAAGAGAAAGGAAGAAGCAATAGTATTGACTTATATGGGTTATTGTAAGTTCTCAAATGGTAGATTCATTCTTACTCTTATCTGACATTAATAGCCATAAAACCATGGGCAATCACTTTGCTTCTGTGGCCTTAAACTTCCTCATGGATGAAATGAGGGTATTGAGCTAGGTAGTGTCTGAGTAAAGTTCCAATCTAAAATTTTTTGTTTCCATGACACTAAGTAGATAGAAGATTTCTTTGGCTCTGTTTCCTCAGCACAAAGTACCTTGCTAGCTAGTATTCTGTAGATATTGGCATTTACTAGTAATTAAAATCACACATGAAGCTGATTTGTATTATCATATCTTATTTCTAGATATGCTTGTTTTCAATTATTTTCCTTTGCAATTTCTTTGATTGAAATTAAATCACAGGCAGCAGATTTTTTCTTTTTTTATCTTCTGAACTGCTATACACACAAAAATCTATCAAAATCTTCAATAATGGAAAAGTCAGCAGTTTGAAACTATGATTTTCTTTCACAGTAAGTTATGTAGGTCAAATTTCTTTTAGAGCAAAAGGATTTCAGCATCTAGTGTTAATTCATATGTGAGTATATCATCAGATATAATTTAGTTGTCAAAATTTTCTTCTTTTTGGACTATATTTTCCTTGGAATACTTAAAAAGGAACAAAGGAGAAATAGAATCTCAATCCATTTCACCTAACAAAGGAAGAGAAAGAGTGGATATCTCTAAGGAGGCTGAGTTACAACACATCATAATCTAATCCAACCAAAATTGGAAGAAAAGAGTTTAATTTATATATTCATGAGTGTCTGTTACTCATTGAAAAATACTACAAACTTCGGAAATTTGCTAAAACCTGTTGATCAATTAAGAATGAACATGAGGGGGGCGCCTGGGTAGCGCAGTCGTTAAGCGTCTGCCTTCAGCTCAGGGCGTGATCCCGGCCATCCGAGATCGAGTCCCACATCAGACTCCTCCGCTAGGAGCCTGCTTCTTCCTCTCCCACTCCCCTGGTGTGTTCCCTCTCTTGCTGGTTGTCTCTCTGTCACATAAATAAATGAAATCTTAAAAAAAAAAAAAGAATGAACATGAGGAACATGTTCAAAAGGGAAATTTGCTCATATATAATTAATTAAATATTCTTAAAGATATCCCTTGGGTTTTCTAAACATTAACAGGTAGTGAGTAAAAAGGAGTCTAAATTAACAAAAGTAATTCAAGTGGTTCTGACTTTCTTCAAAATCTCACCTAGAATTGTGTAAAAGTCCTCAAGAGCATCTCAATGACCTAAAGTGCTTTTATCATCTTTATTAGCTTCTATTCTCTCCATTACTTTTTAATATTTAGAAACTACTTATATGTGGTTCCTAACTGTTGCAAAAATTGGTGCTATATGAAGTCTACTGTGACAAATGGTAATGAGGAGATTGGAATTGCTCAAAATGACAGAAAGGGAGCATCTCCAATTTTTAAATATCTGATGTGAAATATGCGTTTATAACCTTAGCTTCAATTTTGATCTCAAGATTGTAAAAATATATGGGGCATCTTTGGCTAGATCTTATATATGTTCTTCCAGCGAAGCAAATTAGAACTCAATCAATGTCCTATCTGTTCTGCTTGGCCCCTGTACTTCCCATTGTAGCTACTGGCATCATCATGCCGCCAATAATTCAATTTGGAAAATATGAAGCCATTTTCAAGTCCAACTTTTTCATCAACTTCTACATTCAACAGGATATTAAGCCCTGTTGAGTTTTTCTGTATGGTATGTATGAATCTATCTGCTACTCTTGGGAATGTTCCCTCCTATGTTGCTAATCTCATTAGTCGTCTTCATAGTCTTCTCTTTCTTGTATTTATTTTATTTGATATACTAGCTCTGCAGTTTTCTTTTCATAATTGAAATCTGTCATTCTTTGTTGCCTCCAAAAAAAAAAAAAAAAAAAAAAANAAAAAAAAACTAAACTAAAAATCCTTTAAATTCCTTTTGTACTTAGTTATCAATACAATCTGATCTCCATACTACTTTTCTGGACTTATTTCCTGAGATCTCCTTTTCACAGTCTAGGTTTTCTAGTTATGAACAAACTCACCATTCATCATATTTGTTGACACCCCTTTGCCTGACACAAAAGCCTCATATTTCAACCTGAAATACTAAGAAACTCTTCCTTTCCATTCTTAAATTCTCAAATTTTGCTCTGTGTTTTTTCCTATTTAAGACTCAATGTTTATGGAATATTACCCAATAACAAATAGAATTAATTAATTTTAAGTTCCTATAGCATTTAATCTTTAGTTCCATTATATTAGAGTCTGACATATCATAGTGACCCCCTCTCCTGTAAGGTTGTGAGTTCCTCAAACCAAGGACTCACAGCATCCTCATCTTTATATTAATGTACAGTTTTGCATGGGATGTGTGCAGAATAAATAGTTGTTACACTGAAGTATATTGTAAATTGAGCAAACAGAATTATTGTAAGGACTGAGTGATTTGGTCAAGCTCAGAATGGAGAAATAAATTCCCTAGTTCCCCAAATCACAGTGCCTCTGATATTAGCAGCAAAGATGCCACTGTCATTTTAAGACACCACCGAATCTGGAAGCTGCAGACTGTGGAACCTCACTGTCTTTGATCCAATGGGGAATGCTGCCCACACCATTGCAGGGAGTCATCTAATTAGGAACCTTGATGCTTCTGCTATGAACCTTATCATCAAAATGGATGCATCATATTCAGCGTCTCTTGCCACATAATTCAATTCCAAATCTAAGGCACAAAATGCATTTGGCAGAAACTAAATTACAACAGAACTCTAGATATGAAGAGACTGGGAAATGGAAGTTTTCATTTTTCCAGCTTCTGTAGTACAAGATAATACAGCAAAGGGTATTTGAAGCTAAGGTTGCATGCCAATGCATGGAACCTTAAAGTCCTCCCCTAGAAGTACTTGTATCCATATTACTGTTCCTCCTAAATCGAAGTTTCAAAACAAGAACAACTGGAACTGCAACATGGTCCTGGCTAACGTGATGCAATGATCCCTCTATAAATGAAAATTACTCTTATCAAGCTCCATTCCATCTCTATGTGATCATTTCTCTTCTAGAGAAATCTTAATATCTTAATATCTATAAACCAGGGGTACAAGTGTAAAGTTAACCACTACCCACACTGAATATAAAATTATGGGAGAAAGGAAGAGATGGAGGAAAATGCAGTTAATATGAAAATAAACATCACAGAACAAGGAAGAATATGTGGCTATCTACTGAAGACCTCATTCGTCCAGCTGTAGTGATGCCATAGTTGTTATTTATAATCTTCTTCCTTCTCTTTCAAGTCCATGTTTCCTTTGCTTCTCATCCAGAGCCTCACAGGATTCTTGATTTGGTTGAGTGACTCAAACATTCATACCTAGATGGTCTGAGCTCTAAGAAGTCCTCCCTATAGTGAGGTGCTAGTTTTTCCATTGACTCTTTAGCAAAAGATATGGCAGTTCTGTCAGACACACCAGATGATTCACTGGGCTCCAAATCTTTTCTATGTCCTAATGTCCAACAGCCACCCTCTTTCCATGATTAATGAAGATTGATCACCATAGCCCACTCAGTAGCCTTCTCCTGTGCATGTTGATTAAATGTCATGAGAATCTCGAATGGCTGGGTGGCAGGCTCAACTCTGAGTCCAATAGAGGTATTGGTATGTTCCGTTGTGGAAGAATTTCTTCCTTGGGGACTAAAATCTCTAAACTAGGAGAGGCCGAGATGACAGGGATCAGAAGCAACATTTTGTAAATATCCACTTTATGGAATAAAGTGGAATAGTGAGAGATGTAACTCCTCTTCTCCCAGTTGCTTCCTACACCCATGGATTCCAGCCGTGGCAAAAACACATTATACCAGAGTTTGTTAAGAAGAGTATAAGGTTATAAGGTTATTTTTCAGTTGGTACCATTACTGAGTAGTAAATATGGTCTTCCATCCTTTCGTAAGGCTCACTGTCTCTGGATGATGGAGCACATGGGACGACCATTGAATCGTGGGGTAACTATCCCCTTGCTCTACTTCTTTTGCTATAAAGTGAGATTCTTGGTCAGAAGCAATCATGTGTGGGATATACTAGAGTGAAGAAGGCATTCGGTAAGTTTATGGATATTGTTTGCAGAATCATTGTGGGCAGGAAAGACAAATTTGTATGCAGAATAAGTGTGCGTTCCAATGCTGGCAAATTGCTACTTATTCTATTATCAAAGGGGTGCAACATAAGGAACATTTTGCCAGGTAGTAGGAGGTTACTTTTTTCTCTGCCAATAAACAGAGTACTGAGGCTAGGAAATACAACATCTATTCCAGATATCTATGTGGCCAGATAGAAATCAAGAATTCTAAGGGAGATGTCAGGAAGCAAGCTGTAGGCTCTGCCACAATACTTAATTCAATGATGCACATGTAAATCTTGTCTCGGCTTAAATTCAAATTATTTTAACAATAGATAGAAGTGAAATTTTTAAAACATTATAAATTAAAATGCTTATATAACTTTACTGAGCTTAGGTCTTAGGTCATTGAACACACTATCTCACTGGATTTTCAAAGTAGTCCATAAAGCTAGTTTTAATGTAGGCATTAAATATTTGTTTTACTGTAGTTGTTTAATATAGGAATTTAAAAGGCTAAGGGATTTTAAAGATTCTGCCTATGATCAGAGAGTCACAACTAGAAGACAAGCTCAGTGTCTTTCAAATTCTACCACTATTTTTTTTTAAAGATTTTATTTATTTATTTGACAGAGAGACAGCCAGCGAGAGAGGGAACACAAGCAGGGGGAGTGGGAGAGGAAGAAGCAGGCTCCCAGCAGAAGAGCCCAATGTGGGGCTCAATCCCAGAACTCCAGGATCACGTCCTGAGCCGAAGGCAGACGCTTAACGACTGAGCCACCCAGGCGCCACTCTACCACTATTTCTTAAGCAGAGATACAGTTTAACTTATTATGTGGTTGGATCAAGTGGCTAAAATTTATTTACAGTATTTACTATGTACCAGGCACTAGGTTAGCATATTATAAAGTTTCTCATTTAATCCTCTTATTGACCACATAAAATACGTATGTTATCTCCATTTTGTAGTTGATAAAATTGAGGCTTAAAGAGTTTAAACGATTTACCCAAGATCATAGAGCTAATAAGCAGGATTCAGCCCAAGGCCATAAGACATCAAGGCACACACTGCTAAAAACACACAATACTGTGTTTGGAAGTAAAATTAGATGAGAACCAGGTTAACGGCTTAGATGCTAGCATAATTTGTTTTAAGACTTAGGAAAATGTACATCACGGGTGCTACCATAAGGAAATACCCATTTCAACATGAGAGTTGTATGCACAGTATAAAAAATAGTCTAAATAAAAATTCCCAGTGTAATTTATAACCTATAAAAATATTAAAGTATGAATGTCAATAAATTCCTTTAGAATCTAATTTATTATGGAAAATGAGCATTGCACACATGTCACCCTAAAGATGAAGTTATCCAACTTTATATAAATATATCTTCATAAAACTCTTCTTTTTAATAGTCAATTTATGATCTAGATTATGCTCCATAAATAATTGACAATGGACATTTAAATAAGACATTTGTGTTGAGAATTTATTTTTAAGAATAATTCGACACTTCTATGAAATGAAAGTTTAAATATTCTGACATATTTTAGGAGTTTTTAAGTTAACAAAATCTTCAAGTATCTTACTGTGCTCTAAATGTAGAAAGGCTCATGTACAATATACATCAGAGCAAATACTTTATCCAAAAGAAAAAAAAAGCAGCACTCTGAGAATAGTGAAATGCTTAGTTTCCATGGAATGTGTTTGACAGTAAGATTTTTAAAAGATCTAAGAGGCTGACCTTTCTCCCCCCCAAACTAAGTAGACTTTTTAAAAATGAGCACATCTGGTTTATGTTCCTAAACCTCTGGCCTTTAAAAGCTTTGTTCCCAATTCACACAAAATACCATTCAGGATTGCTTGACATAGTGACCCTTCCCTGTAGGTGGTTAGGTGAATAAAGTGATTAAATAGAATCAGGAATTCAATGTGTGTGTGTGTGTGTGTGTGTGTGTGTGTGTGTGTGTGTGTGCATAGCAAGTCAACATTTGCATCCAGAAATGATTTAAACAGTTGCTGCTCATGGGCATATCTTAAGCAATTTTACTTTTTTGAAGTTCTAATTATAAAATATTGTTTTTTCAGAAGCAAATTTGTCTTTTTTGTAAATAGTTACACTGGAACTATTATCTGGTAATTTAGAACAAAGCCCACAGTGTTAAAAACTGAAGGTTTTTTTGTTTTATTTCAAAGCTCCAGTGCTGTCACTAGGGGGAAAAAAAATGCCACTGAAAGGGTAGTCAGGTTGGATCCATAAATCCAGATGGCCGTTCAACATTTAACAAACTCTTTGGTACTCAATTGAGTTAAACATTAAATGGTGCATTGGCAAGGACGATTTCATTTCTATGAGGCCCACTAATAAAATGCTCAGAGTTATTTGTGTAGAGTGTAATTCCTTGTGACTTTGCCTTCCATTTGCCTTGAGGACATACCAGTTTAAAAGTGTTCAGCACAGTACACCATGCATAGCAGGTAATCTGCCTAATTAAGTCCTATAAGGATGTTCTAAGTAGAATGCTGAAGAGCTCCCATAACCTCTGCCTCACCCTCCCCATGCACCAGGGCTTCTGAGACTGAGAAACCCCAGCCATTAACTCAAGTGTTTACACTTGGAGCTCAAATTCTACTTTGCCAGAATGGCTCATTTCACATTTTACAAATCTGTTTTCTCATTTGTAGGCAGAAAGAATCTGTCAATTTTTTATATTATAATTTTTAACTTGTTCTGATAGTGAATGATCTAACATATAACTGCAATTCATATTGCAAAAATCACACTGTGACTGGGACTGCTATATTCAAAGACCTAATAAGATTTACATCCATATTTTGAGTGCATTCATTTGGTATATTTCAATGAATTATTAATTATGACCAACAATAAAATATTATTTTACTCAGATGCACAGCAATAGGACAGATGCCCAAGAGAAATTTATCTGACAGCTCAGAACCGAATGGCCAAAATCCACTCATAGGTTACTCATTCAACGCAGCGTGAAGCATATTTGCCCATCAAATGCACTCAGTGAATGTTTTTCTCAACTTGTCAATGTTTTATCAAGAGAATAAAAGTCAAACTTTATGATTCAGATAAGAAACCTCAATTTAATGATTAAAAATAAAATATGATAGGTGAACAATAAGCTTCTTGGAAAGCTGAATTATACTAGAAATTGATAACAATGATTTTTATTCAACTAACATCAATATAGCTAGAATCATTATAAAACATAATCAAACTGCATATTATATATTATTTAATCTGCTTCTATTGACACAAAATACTTGCTACCTTTTATCACACTACCTTATAATCATCCTTTCCACTCTACTCAGTAAAAACCTGCAAGAGAAACATCGTATTAATCACTGACTCATTTTCTTTTACTCCACACAGTAGACTGATTGCCAAATCAGTCCTATTTACTCATTCTATGTACATCTTTTAAGTTTTTTCCTTCTTTATCCTTAGGCAGACTGCTTCAAACTGGGCTTTGGGCAGCACTTTTTTCCCTCAACTGTACAAATGGCTCTGTAATAAATCCTCCAGTCTGTTCCCTGGAGCTGTCTTCGCGATATCTCAGAGGGGTCAACTAGGATACCGGCTAGTTACTGATAGACTTCCTCGGGCCACTTCAGGTGAGTAGTCAGTGTCTAATGACTAGTCACTAGTTTCCCAGTCCCAGAAAGAGGTTAATTGTAAACCCTAAGAGACAATGAGCCCCATGAAGAGCTGAGCTTAGTCAGCTAAACACACACATACCTAATGTTAGACCCGAACAATTGGAGGCCGACTTTGTAGTCCAGAATTGGATTTGATTCCTTACTATGTGAGGACATTGGGGAAAGTTATTTAATTCCTATGCCTCAGTTTCCTTATCTGAAATAGTAACGCCATGTAGGCCCATTTGGAAGATTAAAAAAATACTGCGTAATGTTTACAATGCCGGGCACATAGACACAGGGCTCACAAAGAGTAGTTAATTTAATTGGATTAACCCTTACAGTTCTAAAATCAACCTCTTGTGTCAAAATAGTAATTTTTTGTCATTGCTTGAGCTATACCTGCCATTATCCCTTCTTTAAATTTCCATAAACCACTCATGACCTTTAAGCCTGTGCTTCAAAACAGGTTAAGTTGGATTTTGTACATATCTGTAACTGTGGCTCTTAATTTTACTCACCCCCCCATTTCAGTAATCTTTTACAAAGCTTTAGAATAGAAATCAGAGACTACCAGTGGACACTGGGATTTTTTTTTAACTGTAAGTGTTTTTTGGAATTATTTGCTATTTTAAAAGAAAATGAGGTTTCACATAAAAATCTGGATTTTACCTCCTCTGAAAAAATCCAGAGTTAGCTATTAGTGGGCTTATGTTAGCTCATAGCAGAACCATTTGGGCCTGGCTGGTGGCTTCCCTCTTTCAGCAGTTTATCCATCATAAATCAACCTGCTTCCCACATATCTGTTACCTGTGTGTTCCTTACCGGCATTTAACCTTGTGTTCTCTGCCTCAGAATCTTGTCCTAAGGCTAAATTATGAGTCTAAAATGCTTGTGTGTGATGTTTTACTTTTCTGTTTTCCTCCTTATTTCAAAAAGATATTTTGGCATCACTTAACTCAGTCCTGTCTAGACATGAAACTTTTACAACTGACCTGTCTTAACTTTCCATTCAGTACTTTATTTTAGCCTCTATGTTTCTAATAGCATTATATATATATATATATATATATATATATATGTTTCTAATAGCATTATATATATATATAATAGCATTATATATATATATATATTTCTAAAATTCAATTAAAATCAACAGACATTAAGTGCCAGCTATGAAATATAGGACTATTATGAGTTTATAAAAAGTGATACAATATAAAAGAAAGACAAATGCAACACAAGACTTCGTCTTAATGGGGGAGAGAAGCAAATAAAATTCTAATACAGGGCTAAGTATAATGTCATGTATTAGTGTTGCAAACAAAATAAAAGCACAGGAAAATCCTCATGGTAGCATGAGAGCAGGTACCTGGAGACAGTGACATTTGAGCCAGGCCTTGAAAAGTGGCATTGATTTAAAAAAGAGGAAACAAAGATGCAGGGCAAGAGGAAAGACAGGATAAACTCATGGAAAGGCACACATGTAAGATGGGATTGCTATTTTGGAGATCAAGGGCAATGAGGAAGCAGGTGGAGTAAAGTGGAGGTTAACTATATTAAGATTACTGCAACAAAGATGACCATTTGCTTGACTCCTAGGCCAAAGAGTTAGGACTTTATTTTGAAGGTAATAGGCAACCACTTAAGAAAGTTTTTAAAAAAAAATAGTCATAACACATGAGTTTCATTCTAGTTCATCATAATAAGATCCAATAAGATCCCACAAGCAAAAGGTATCAATGAACAGAATGAAGGTAACCGAACATTGTCCAGTACAAATTTTCACTGATTTAGGGAAAAACCTATACCACCATTATTGACAAGTTGGGCATCGTTCTATAGCTATGAGGGACTGAAAAAGGTGAAAACTGGAATGTCGGGCACAGGCAGGATACGAAAGCTTGGTTCGGTTTTTTGTTCTGTCATTTGCAAGATGGATAATGAGAATCCATTTTCATGTTCATTCTGGACTTAAGTGCCCCACGGTCCAGTCCCAGATTAAGTGCCGGTCGTCCTGTGCTGCTCAAGAGCAGATGTGTCCCTTCAGCAAGCGCTTTCCATGACTGATCATTTGTCTTCTATTTTTTACTTTTAATTATCTGACTTCCAATTCATCCTGTTTACA
Source organism: Ailuropoda melanoleuca (assembly GCF_002007445.2). Taxonomy (NCBI): domain Eukaryota; kingdom Metazoa; phylum Chordata; class Mammalia; order Carnivora; family Ursidae; genus Ailuropoda; species Ailuropoda melanoleuca. The sequence continues at coordinate 52,000,770 of NC_048219.1, read as the reverse complement.
AAAACTTTTAAAACGCTGTGATAATATATTAATGTGCATTTTTATTATGTTAAAACCACCTCCTTTTTCAAGATCACAGAAAATATTATTATTCATACATTTTTATCTCTCTGGGATTAAAATTTGCAGGATCAATGTTACTAATGAATATTCCACTAAAAATAAACAGACTTCCTTTACTTTCAAGGTCACTCTAAGAGATGTTTTCCCACTTGCTGTGAACAAATAATACTGGCACAACTGGGTTTTGTTCCTTTTTTATTCTAAGTGAAAAAGACTAAAGAGAAAAACTTGGAAGTGAGATTTTGTAAAAGTAGTTTGTATGTATGGCTCTAGATATCTTTATTATCCTTGACTTACATTTGTTTTTTGTGGGGTTTTTTGTAAAACAATTTTTATTTTTGATATTACTTAAAAAATAATCAGAGGCACTTGATAATCTTTGTTTAATGTCAACCTTATAATCCATGTATTAGTTCTGCATTATATGTGGGATTATTTTATAATAAATCTTTATGATTGGATCTTGAAGAGATTCACCTTATATCAACACTTTAGGGAAAAAGGGATGATGATTCCTTTATAATTCAAAATGTTAAGAGAGTTTTGTCTTTTCATTCTAATCCCCACTATCGACCAACTATGGTTAACACAAACTTGTCCACAGGAAAATCTATAGCATAGTTACAAAACCTATTGTAATTATGGAACAGTTAATTAGCATAAATTCATCAGAAATCAGGATATATCAATAATCAGTATACCTCAATAATTATACAGTTGTGGGGGACCCCCGAAAGTCATACTTGTCTTATGTTACATAAAATACTCCATAAAACAGACACGCTCCCCGGGACACAATAAAATTCTATCTGGAAAGTAGTCACCGTTTTTTTATCAAGATATGTGGATACCTCTATGTCATCTGAGTTGCTTTAGTTTACAGTCCTTGTCTGTTGCCTTATTCATTCATCTTGACACATGAGTTTTTGTTGAGTTCTCTGTTCAGGCTGTTCTGCACTGTCTTTGACTTGTAATTTGTAGCAAGGCACAGTCATTGCTTAACCTACAGCACCTCAATATCACATGACTTTAAATATCACAAACATTTAGATCCAGATCTTCACTAGAATATTAGCTTCAGGAATGAGAGCCATGATCTCTCTTGTTCACTACTGTTATCTTCAGCATTTTAGCTGGCTTTCTTTCATACCACTCCAGCAAGAGAAGTGGCCATGTTGCCTCATTTCTTCATGGTGTATAAAGGTCCAGATTCCTCAGTCATCTTCCAATGAAACCTGAGACCATTCATGATACCACACTGGAGGAGGGATTGGGGTACCTTGTTATAACATGGAGAGGGTGGAAGTCTCAGTTAGCCATTCAGTCCTTTCTGTCATGGGTGAGGGCGGGACACTATCTCTTCTGCAGTGTTTGAATGGAATAGAATGGTTAAAATTTATCTTTTTAGGCTGCCTTTCTTGGTCATTTGGTTAGAGAGGACATACTTTGATTGTTGCTGGGTTTTTTTGCTTTGTTTTGTTTTTTATCTTCACTCTGGTGTGGCTAGGTTGTTAACCTCTTCTGCTCTAAGTCTGGAATATATGAAGTGAGAAGAAAACAGAAGTCACCACTGTATTGTTCCTTGGGTCCCAAAGTCCCTGTCTAGTCTTCTTTTATGTACCTTTTAGAATCTTCTCAGGTTTGTTTTATGTAATGCTCAGAACTTACAGTTGTACTTAGGAGGAGGAACGGAAGAAAGTATATCTTCTCCATTTTTCAAACACTTGGGAACTAAAGAACATTCTTATAAACAATCCATATAGGACGAAGAAGAAATTTTGAAGACAAAAAACACATTAAGACAGAAATCATCATGGAAAATTGTGAGTTGGATACAGAATGGAAGGAGATACAGTAATTTATCCCTCAAAGAACGTTTCTATTGTCTCCTGGAGAGCAACAATAGATTTGCTATTGATGATTTTTTTGGTCTGTTTTAGTATGCTTTTTGCTAAAGGGAAACATACTCTTGGAAGTGTTTCAGGCTCCATGTGAAATAGAACACTGAAGTGTATGTGTGTGTGTATATATATAGATATATGTATATATGTATATAAATGTGTATATATGTGTGTGTATATATGCGTATATATACGTGTGTGTGTGTGTGTGTGTGTGTACCACTTGGTAATATTGAAGGCCCAGAATTCATTCAGTCTTCTGAATGTCTATACATTGAAAGATTAATATACAATTAATACCAAAGTTGCATATTAACCAAATATATCTAAAATATAATTCTTTTACACCTCCAGAACTTTTAGGCAAGAAATTATAAACTAAAATTGTATTTTTGCTTTATATATTTCATGCTTTATTTTTGCTTTAAAGTTAATTCATGAGTTCTAAGTCCCCTCTATAATGTATAGAGTATTAGAGAAAATAATTTCTTTCTCAATTAATACACCTTTGTGTTTCTTTTCCTATAGATTCACACACTACAAAGTAGTCTATTGTACTCGAGGTTTCAGAAAGGTACTGAACTGCTTTGGAGGAAAACTGCCTTGCCCCAGGTTCTGCAGCACTGCAGCAAGTCTAGATAACTCTTTATATACTTTCTGTTCCAAATCATTCTTCCCCCAGCCATTACTCTTTGGACTAAGAATAGAAATTGATTGACTGAAATAGGAAATTTGATGGTTTGTGACTTCTAAACTAGCAGGAGATAAGGTTTAATTGCTTGAGAATATAATTTTCTGGATGATATAGTAACAGAAAATTGTCAATATATTAAGCTTCTATTGGATTTCAAGTACCATCACTGTGCCCTGATGGCACTACTCACTATTCAACTTTCTCTGCTAAAGTCTAAACCCCTGATCTGATGGTCAGGAAAGAGCAATGACTATTTGGATCACTGCCATCCCAGGACATAGGGAAGAAAAGCCTCTGCGTATTCTCCCTGTCTGTAGTTTCTTCCATTCAAATGTACTGACCTGTCCAGGGCCAGCCATTGGGAAAGACTTGCAATATCTCCATGGTTGTCAAGTACGTCGGTTTGGATTTGGTCATTGATGCAAATACAAATCTGTGTCTCTATATCCCCTTGTTAACTATACCTATCTTTCCTCTTAGCATTTCTCTTGAGGAGGTCAGTACAACCACTGGGTCACCTATAGCGCTGATTACTTCCATACCTGAATTCCGCTTGTGCTTGTATAAGCATGGCATCGAAATAAAGGGGCTAGAGAGATGTCCTGGGTCATCTTGTTTTGCTCTTACTATTTTGCTACTTGCTTGTGCTAACCCTAAAGCTCCTTGACTTTATTTTCAAATATGTGCAAATCCTGTCATATTGTTAATGTAAAGAAACAGGTTTTTACTTTCTGTTGTATTATATGGAGACCAATGAAGTTAAATTGACTGATTTTTGTCTTTCATTGTGTTTGTGCTGTTGGTTTTATTTCAGTTTTACACCTGTTTTTCTTCAAAAAGTCACTAATTTTTCTAATGCTGTTTATGTGTCAACATACTAATATATTTTACTATCAACTTTATTACCTATCAGTGGGATTATGGAGTTCATACAATGCAAATAAAAGCTCTGTGTACATTATGAAAGGTAAATCTAAGACCACTTGCTTAGCTCTCCTTTCCAACCAGATATCCTGTTGAGAGCTCCTGATATAAGGAAATTCTGAAGATCTTTGCAATAAAACCTCATTACTTGAGGTAACCTAAGGGAGGCCTTTGTTTCTTGCCTCTGAAAATGATTAATGCATGTAATTCTTAATTCTGTAAAGATACACCTAACAGGAAAGGATAGGTGTATCTTTACCTCAAGTAATGAGGATTTACTACTCCATCAATGAAACTAGCAGACTTTCTATGAAAGATTTTAGTAGTAAAATTCTTCCTTTAATTACTCATAGTGCCTACATCTTTGTAAGTATAACTCCAATGTCTGTCTTTAGAATTTCTAGAACTTAACTGATATAGAATATTTCACATTGTTTCTGACTGAATTAGATAATCAAAACTTTTAAATAGTAGTCTATTTTTTTTAAACTTCACAAGTTATTCTCTATGTATGACTGGGTGATAGTTTGGAGTATTAATTTATGTTTTGTTCTTCTGTCTGCATTTTTCTTTGTCCCTTCTCTCTACCAAGGTAGTTGGCCCTGTGCTTCATTGCCTCAGAATGGGTATATAGAGACATTGAATGCAGCGGTCACCTAGAAAATATCCTGGAATTTGTTTTCTAATAATCTTAGTAAAAGGTAAAAGATAAGGCCTGGGGGAAAAACAGGTCTCAGAGAAGCAGGAAAGATCAAAGGGTTTCCAGAAGGCTCAAGAGACACTCTTAACTGTTGAGAGGAGAGAGATGTATAGGTTCTGGAATGTTTAAAACCAGGGCCCTATTTTCTGACAGTGTCTTGGTGGAGGCAGTGAGACCTCAGAAAGGTAAAGCTCCAGAAGGTATCTCTGGATATAGTAACAAGGGCATCAGCAACTTTCTCTCAGATATGATCACCATATACCAACTGACACCATATGAGATCAAAAAATCTCCCAGACCTGACGGTCAACCACAAAGAGGCAAGTGGCATATCTCTGCAGTCGAAATTATAGAATGTGGCTGATGAACAGAGAGATTGCCTCACCCACCCAACTGCATAGACCCAGTCTAAGAATCAGGAATCTTGAACATGATATCAACTTGAGGATTGGGTAAAAGTTCCAACAGTGACAAAGTTTAAATTTGTTTTAATTTAATGGGATATAGATTAGATAATGGAACTCAAGTTAATTTAGAAAATAAAATGCATGTTTCATATATCTTAGTGTTTATTAACTGAGAGTTTTACTTTTTATGAAAATTATCAGAAATCAGTCACATTCATACCATAAAGTATTACTCTACTTTAAAATATATTGTACTATTTAGATTTTTTGATATATAAGTTAATCTTATTTTTTGAAAGGTTAGTAGCAAGTATTTAAAGCCTTATTCACGTATTGTCTTTTATTGCTGTTTGCCGGGATTATCACCATGTTAAAGATGACAAACTTATACCTTGAGCCAAGAGTATTGTTTTGTTACCTAGTACGTGCTAGCGCCAAACCTGGAATTAAGGCCTCAAGGCATGAATTAATTTTAGAAAAGTGCAATCTTAAGAAAGAGCTCATTATCCTTAAATGTCTAAAGATTTCAAGGAGCATCTTAGATTCAAAGTCTTCCCTAGATTTCAAAGCTTCAACAGTTTATAGTCTCCTGTATTCCTTTCCTCTCATGAGACCACAAGCTTTGGAGAAATGACCTTCTAATGTGGTAAATTGAGATCTAACTACTAATTACTAATTGTTATTGCAATTCTTGACCTGATCTCCAGAGCTGGAAATCAAATCCTTGTCTCTGGAGTGTAACCAGATCTAATAGGCAGCTTCTGAGTTGACACCGAGAGAGAGTATTAGCAAATGAGTGACTTCTAAAGCATTACCTTAATGAACGGCGGCATTGGATGTAATGTGTTTTGAAGCTCAAACTAGGTGAATGTACCTTCCTTTTCACTGATAGTAGTTGAGTACAAAATTTCTCTATTTGTTTATTTAGAGCGAAGAAGCATATTAGTGGAAAAAGTATAAGAAGTTCCCTATTGGTACATTTTTAATAGCTTCAAGCTGTTAACAGTTACACTGTCCCTAGGCATGGGGTGGCACATGTTATGGTTAACTGATTAGCACAGAGCCTCTTTAGACATCCAGACATTTTTCTGTTACTGGTATCAGCCATGAAAATGTATTTCCAAGCAATTAGGCCTTAACTCCTGCTGGTTTGGAAGCCATGAACCTTCAAATTCCCATTCAAATTATTCAACACCTACCACTGGTGGAAAAAAAAAAAATACAACTTCATTAGTAAAAGCCACAAAGAAATCTATTGATAAGTTTTTAAAGTTTCTTTAAAATAGGAAAAATGCAAAAGTGTTCAGATTGTAAATTAGCCACACAACTCCAAAATGACCTCACTTTCTCTTTTTTCATAACTGCAAGGATTTACTTTATGAGGTCCTAGGTTTAACAACATACTTCAAGAAGGATGTGGACAGCAAAATAAATGCATGAAAGGTTATATGTGGGGGAGCAGAGGGAAACAGAGGGCAAGGGAAGTAGGATTGTTTCAAAACTGTGTAGTTTCAACTTTTTTCAAAGTTCTATATGAACTAGGTATTTACTTGGCAATTCTAAAATTAGAACAATAGGATATTGGAATTTGCCTAGTGATCCTCATTATGTTTATGGACAACTTATTTTTCCCCTTCTCATTCTCCCAGAAGGGTTGTGGAGACATTTATACATGAATCTGTTTTCTTCTCTCCAAAGAGAAGAGAGCAAGGGGGTAATATGAGGTGGAAATGGAAAGGAACTCTCAATCAGTAACAGTTTGGCAGAGTATCGCGGGATATTAGAAGGATATATTTTTATTCTAGAGAATTCTATAATCATTTTCAGGGCCTTACAAATCTATTTGTTCCAATATTGCAGAAGCAGATTCTCTTCTATGAAGGTAGCATTATATTTTGAAAACATATGTGATAATGTTATACGAACTAGACTTCACAACATATTAGTGAGAACTAGTGTGTGACTTTACTGAATTATTAATAGTGAAACGCTCTATTAGTGCTTTCCATTATATTATCTTTTTATATTAGACTCCTTGATGGTAGTCTGTTATTTTCATTTCATATGTAAATCTAAAAAGTTCTATTTTTTTTAAAAAAGTTAAATCATTATAATGTAAAGCTCTGCATAGGTAGATGACCTATTTTTTTTCTTTTTCTTTTTCTTTAATGCTTTAAAAACTGCAGTAGAGTTGCTAGATGATCTAGGGCCATTGTGTTAAACATTCTCCTATTTAGGTTTTAACTTTGGACTTTGAGTTGTTAGTCTTTCCTTCTCACAATAATGGCATGTTATGTTTTTAGCTTTTCAGGTGGAAGTTATTATAGATATACTACCAAATTATCTTGATAACTTCCAGGGTAAATCTTTCAAGGGTAAGAAAGGAGAATGGACCAAGTAGAATATCTATGACAAAGCTACACCACTGGAATAAATCTCTATTGTAAGTGCATTTTCTCAACTCCCAGGAATTATGTTTTTGACATCAGCATGGAAACGATCCTCACTAGTGAGTTAACTGATGTTTATCAGGGTTGATCATAGCAGATTTAGAAAGTAGCAAAAGTTTGTCATCTGTTGCCACTTTAATCATTGTTGCTTTTATCCGTGGCCTTTTAAATGTTTTATAAAGCTCTTCATTAAAACCTACCAAAAGTCCTCAGTAGAGCTGAAAAATAACTAAGAAGTGATGATTTCTCTTCAGAAACTTTGAGTCTTCTCACAGAGATAAAACAAGCATAGTAAATTCTAAGCAGCAACCTGCCAAAGAGTAAAATGTGTCAAATAAGTGGTAGGGGGACAGTACAGACTTAAGAGAGACTTCATTTATACATCAGTTGTTGGAGTAAAACTTCATAGAAGAAGTGGGATTTATTTTTTATAATTTTTTTAAGGTTTTATTATTGGAAATAGAGTGAGAGAGAGAGAGAGACAGAGCACAAAAAGGGTAGAGAGGCAGAGGAAGAGGGAGAAGCAGACTCCCCACTGAGCAAGGAGCCTGTGGGACTGATCCTTGGACCCTGAGATCATGACCAGAGCCAAAGGCAGACGCTTAACTAACTGAGCCACCCAGGTACGCAAGAAGTGGGATTTAAATTGAGTATTGGATGATGGTTGGAATTCTCCCTGGGAATGACTACTTCTAAGTTCTGGTGGGGAAGGTAGTAAAGGGTAGGGCAATTATTCAAGATTAATTGTTATGGTAATAAAGGAGAAGTTCACTGAAGCCTGATGGCAAGGGGCACTGAGCATCAGTTTAAAGTTTTTCTTGTTTTTTTTTTTTTTTTATAAAACAAAGTAGAATATTTGATTATTTTGAGCCTGGAGAGTGACAGGACGAATATTTTTGCCCCACTTTGTCCAGGGGAGAAGTTTGAAGGCAAGATGGCGGAAGTAGGAAAGTCTGTGAGAGCATTCTAGGTATGAGATGATAAGGCTCTGGATGAGCACAATGGCAGGGAGAATGGCAAAGAGGAGGTACTTAGAAGGGTGCTTATCTGAGAAGAGTGTGTAAGACTTGGTTATTGATCATATAGACAAGTTAGAGAAACTAGCCAGCATGATTCTTTGCAACTGAAAGAACAATAATACCCTCAGAGACATTGAATGTGATAGGGTGTTATGTTAAAATTGAGGTACAAACTAAGTACAAAGATGCAATAGGTGACATGTACAACATCACCGGTGACTCAAACACATGATAAATGGAAGAAGTCAGACACGAAAGAGTAGCTACCGTATCACTCCGTTTACATGAAGTTGGAAAGCAGTCACAACTAAGATGTGACGGAAAAAGAATATGTGTTAATCTTGGTGAATACTGACTGAAAGGAGCAACAGGGAACCTTCCCAGGTGCTGAAAGGGAACATTTTGATCTGAGTTGTGGCTATGTAGGTATATATGTAAGTAAAAATTTATCAAGCTGTACCTTAAAGGTCTGTGCATTTTATTGTATAGAAGTATTCAGGCAAAATATACAGAGAAAAATTTTAAAGGCATGTCAGGAAATTAATACAAATATTATTTTTCTGAATTTTATGATATTTGAAATATTCACCATCAACTTTTTTAAATTTTACAATTTGGATTTTTTTCCTCATTCATATTAAATATTCACTTTTGAACCTAAATTAAGGATATAGAATAGATATAAAATTCCAAAGGAAAGTGTCAAAACTTTACTTGCAGATATTCAAACGAAATCTGTGAAAATCATTTCCACGACCCTTGGACCCATCAGCTAAAGTAAGGATATAGAAAGGAAGGATATATAGGTGATAAAAACACTTTTGAAAATAATTTTTTATACAGAGCTATTGCTATTCTCTGAATGTCTATTCCTCACTCCAAACTTGGGGGGGAGGTTGGAGAAGGCAGCTACCTTCTTATGCAAACTTAAGTAGAAAATTGGCAAAGGAAATGAACAGGCATTTCACTGAAGAGTATATGTAGTTAGCGGATAAGGACGTGGAAAGATGCTCAACGTCACTAGCCATTAAGTAAATGCAAATGAAAACCAAATGAGATATTACTACAAACCTGTAAGAAATAAGAAACAAAAGAAGAAACCACCAAAGGATACCAAGAAAGAGCAACTAGTAAGAAGAGTGTTGTGTAGCCAGATGAAGAAAGTGCATTGATAGTGTTAACTGTAAGGAATGCTGCTGAGGGGTCAAGAACTGAGAGTTAATCAATGAGTATGACCTGCTTCTGTATCACATTGCCCAGAAATGCCCTAACACATTACTGCAGGGGGCAGCAGGTAGAATCTAGAAATACAGGCTTATTGGGAGGTAGAAATTGTGGTGCTCCAATATAATATTTTGATTTATAATAAGAATATAGATTTTATCTTAGTCTCCATTTCTGGCAGAGAGTTCCTAAAACCTTTGGCATTTCCTAGATGATGAGATTGCTAAAATGTCTTTTGTTATGTTAATGAGACGACTTCTTGGAAGGCACCTAAAGACTGGGATGGTTGAGTGGAGGGCCAACTCTCAGCTGAGGAGGGGAAAGGGGCTAGAGATTGAGTTCAATCGCTAATGGCTAATGGTTTAGACAATCATGCCAATGTAATGCAGCCTTCATAAAAACACACAAGGGGGGGGTTTGAGGGCTTCCAGATGGGTGACTAACTGGTGGAGGTGTTGAGAGAGTGTGTACCTGGAGAAGGCATTGAAGCTTCATGCGAAGCTCCGTACCCTTTCCCTATACCTTGTTTTAAGCATCTCTTTCATTTGGCTATTCCTGAATGATATCATTTTATAATAAACCAATAATCTAGTAAGTAGAGTGTTTCTCTGGGTTTTGTGAGCTGTTTTAGCAAATTAATTGAACCCAACGAGGGGGATCATGGAGACCTTCCATCTATAGACAGTTGATCAGAAGCACAGATGACAACCTGGGCTTGTGGCTATTATCTGATAGACAGGGTGGAGGCTAGTCTTGTGGGACTGAGCCCTGAACCTATGGAATCTGAGGCTGTATCTGGGTAGATAGTATCAACATTGAGTTGTATTGGAGGATCTGCAGCTGCTGTCCAAGAATTCCTTGATGCTATAGGGAAAGTCACCCACCAACACACTGGAATTGGGACCCACAATTTTTACTCAGTATCCCAGGAAGTGCATCCTAACAACTGACGTTATGTGGGGGGAAAGTCCACTTAGTTTCTTGGTGTATACCATCGCCATGACCTGTTTCAAGTTACCAAGATGATTTCACTGAACACAGAATTAGGAAGAGATGTGCATGGGCTCCAGCACCCTAACTTACCCAGCTCACAAGGTAGAAAGGTGTGAAAACATCAGTCATTGAGTATGCTATTAAAAACAGAACATCGGTTTAAGCAAAAGTCCAAGGTAATGCTTTCCTATGGTCCTCTCAAGGAGTAGGTATATGTCAAAACTATTGATATATTTCCATTTCATAATGAAAGGAACTAGCCCTATTCGTATGCTAGATGTGATAGTAAACATTGCTCTGTTTGTTTCTCAAATTGTGGTAAACTTTCATTTGCATATGTTAATCTTAAAATTGTCAGTTATTTACCAGCAAAAATGGGTTTATTTGGAAATAGCACAGAATTACAATTTGGGACATCCAAGCTATTATAAAACCGTAGGTAAGTCCAGAGAAAAATAGAGAGGAATGCAATTTTATAGGGAAATGGGGGAGTTGGGAGTGGTTTTTATAAATAAGTTCACTGGAGTAAACACTTCAAAGAGGAGTGGCTTTTCATTGGCTGAGCTGTGGCATTCTGTCATTGGCTGAGTATTGTCAGGCAAGATCTTTCTTCCTCCTGCTGGGGTAGTACAGTATAGGTTTCTTCCTGTTGAGAATTTAGGGTGTATCCCTCCCTGTTGGCATCTGCAACTGATGGCCAGTGATAGGGGTGAGAGCTCCCATTTCTGGCCCCCGGTCCTGATTCCATTTTATTTTATTTTAATTTTTATTCCAATATAATAAATACACAGTGTTATATTGGTTTCAGGTGTACAATTTAGTGATTCAACAATTCTGTGCATTACTCGGAGCTCATCATAATAAGCGTACTCTTAATCCCCCTTACCTATTGCAACCACCCCCCCCACCTATCCCCCACTGATAATGATCAATTTGTTCTCTGTAGTTAAGAGTCTTTTTTGGTATGTATCTTTTTTTCTTTGTTTTGTTTCATAAATTCCACATATGAATGAAATCATATGGTATTTGTCTTGCTCTGACTTATTTCACTTAGCATTATACCCTGTAGATCCATCCATGTTGTTGCAAATGACAAGATTTCATTCTTTTTTATGGTTGAGTAATATTCTGTGTATATGCACTACATCTTTTTTATCCATTCATCTACTGATGGATATGATTGCTTCCGTATTTTGGCTATGGTAAATAATGCTGCCATAAACATAGACATGCATATATCTTTTTGAATTAGTGCTTTCATATTCTTTGGGTAAATACCCAATAGTAGAATTACTGGATCATATGGTAATTCTATTTTTAATTTTTTGAGGGACTTCCATACTATTTTCCACAGTGGCTACACCATTTTGCAATCCTACCAACAGTGCATGAGGGTTTCTTTTTCTCCACATCCTGGCCAACACTTGTTGTTTGTGTTTTTTATTTTAGCCTTCTTGACAAGTGTAAAGGGCTATCTCATTGTAGTTTTGACTTGCATTTCCCTGGTGATGAGTGATGCTGAGCATCTTTTCATGTGTCTGTTGGCCATTTGTATGTCTTCCTTGGATAAATGTCTGTTGATATCTTCCGCCTATTTTTTAATTGGATTATTTGGGTTTTTTTGTGTTGAGTTGCATAAGTTCTTTATATATTTTGGATACTAACCCTTTATGAGATATGTCATTTTTAAATATCTTTTCCCATTTAGTAGATTGTCTTTTAGCTTTGGTGATTGTTCCCTTCTCTATGCAGAAGTTTTTTTATCTTGATGCAGTCCCAATAGTTTATTTTTGCTTTTGTTTCCCTTGCCTGAGGAGACATACCTAAAAAAAAAAAAATGTTGCAATGGCCAAAATCAAAGAAACTACTGTCTGTGCTCTCTTCTAGGATTTTTATGGTTTCAGGTCTCACATCTAAGTCTTTAATCCATTTGGGGTTTATTTTTGTGGATAGTGTAAGAAAGTGGTCCAGTTTCATTTTATTGCATGTAGCCATCCAATTTTCCCAGCACCATTTGTTGAAGAGGCTTTTTCCTATTGGATATCCTTGTCTCCTTTGTCTGTTAATTGACCAGAGAATTGTGGGTTTATTTCTGGGCTCTCTATTCTGTTCCATTGATCTATGTGTCTATTTTTGTGTCAGTACCATAATGTTTTGATTATTAGAGGTGTGTAGTATATCTTGAAATCTAGGATTGTAATACCTTCAGTTTGTTCTTTTTCAAGAATCATTTGGGGTATTTAGGGTTTTTTGTGGTTCCGTACAAATTGTAGCATTGTTCGTGCTGTGTGAAAAATGCTGTTGGTATTTTGATAGGGATTGCATCAAATCTGTAGATTGCTTTGCATAGTATGGATATTTTCACAATATTAATTCTTCCAATTCATGAGCATGTAATATCTTTCCATTTGTTTGTCATCTTCAACTTTAACTCCTTTCATCAAGGTTTTATAATTTTCAGAGTACAGATCTTTCACCTTCTTTGTTAATATTATTCCTAGATATATTATTATTATTGGTACAATTGTAAATGGGGCTGTTGTCTTAATTTCTCTTTCTGCTACTTCATTATTAGTGTAGAGAAATGGAATATATTTCTGTATATTGACTTTGTATCCTGTGACCTTACTGAATTCATTTATTTTCATAGTTTTGATGGTCTTTGGATTTTCTGCATGAAGTATCATATCATCTGCAAATAGTGAAAGTTTTATTTCTTCCTTACCAATTCAGATGCATTTTATTTCTTTTTGTTATCTAATATCTGTGGCTAGGACTTCTAGTACTATGTTGAATACAAGTGATGAGGGTGGATATTCTTATTCCTGACTTCACGAGAAAAGCTCTCAGTTTTTCACTGCTGAGTATGATGTTCACTGTGCATTTTTCATATATGACCTTTATTATGTAGAGATATGTTACCTCTAAACCTACTTTGCTGAGGTCTTTTATCATGAATGGATGTCGTACTTTGTCAAATGCTTTTTCTGCATCTATAGAATTAATATGGGTTTTATCCCTTTTCTTATTGATGTGATGTTTCACATTGATTTGTGAATATGAATCACCGTTGCATCACGGGAATGGATCCCACTTGATCGTGGTGAATGACTTTTTTAATGTATTATTGGATTAGGTTTGCTAATATTTTGAGTATCTTTGCATCTATATCTCAGAGATATTCATCTTTAGTTCTCTTTGTGGTGTCGTTATCTGGTTTTGGTATCAGGGTAATTCTGGCCTCATAGAATGAATTTGGAAGATTTCCTTCTATTTTTTGGAACAATTTGAGAAGAACGGATATTACCTATTTTGAAATATTTTGTATTATTCACCTGTGAAGTTATCTGGTCCTGAACTTTTTGTTTGTTGGGAGTTTTTTGATTACCAATTTAATTTCATTGCTGGTAATTGGTCTGTTCAAGTGTTCTGTTTTGTTCCTGATTCAGTTTTAGGAAGTTATAGGTTTGTAGGCATTTATCAAGTTCTCCTAGGTTGTCCAATTTGTTGGCATATAGTTTTTCATAATATTCTTTTATAATCAATAGTTTGACTCCTAACCACATCTCTGTCATTTCTATCCTTTTCAATGTGTCCTCTTTTTTACACTTAGCTGTAGAGAGTCTGTTCTGCCAGTTGTCAGATCATTTTCTGGGCTATTTACACTGATGAAAGTATTATCTAGATGTATCTGTGGAACGAGGTGAAGTTAGGATCCTTCTACTCTGCCATCTTCCCTGGAAGTCTTTCCCTCCTGACTTCATTTTAAATTAGATTTCCTTTTATTAAGGTTTGCTGTAAACACACACATACACATATATATATTATATGTATAATATTAGTATATGTCATATGTATTACTATCATATATTATATATACATTACTTATATAAAACATTTATAATAAATAGTATATATATTTAATGTATTCTATATAAGTAATTACATATATAATTAATTTGGAGCTGCTATTTTCAAATGTACATCTGCAGGGAGAAAACATTTTGTGTTGGTGAGCCTTGTCTTTTAACCTGCCTTATTACGTCTTTTGGGAAGCAAACTCCTACCATCTTTATTACAACAATGAAAGCAGGGAAGTACAAAAGGTACCCTTTTATTTTAGGAAGGGCATCACAAAGTTGCATTTGGTATCTCAGGGGAAAGTAATCTATAAGAACAATTTCACAACCTCTTTTTATAGGTCATGTATCTTCGGGAAATTGACCACAATATTATAAAGTGTCATATGGAAATAGATTTAAAAATGTTGAGCATACAACAAAATGTTGTACAAGTGATTTTGTATACCTTGCTCAATTTCTGTACATTCCTTGGAAGTACCTTATAGTATCAATCATTCGTGACCCCTTACAAAACTGAAAACTAAAACTTGGTTAAGAAATAGAGACAGTGTGACATAAGCATCCTTGACTCAACTATCTAAAACTGTCTCAGGTTACAATTTGTAGGCACAAATAATCATCTGGTTTCTTATGTGGTTTTCAGTTAGAAATTAATGTCATTGGTAATGCAGTAATCTCAATTAAATTTTAAAAATCCAAGTCAAAAACTACTTATTTTTTTAAATTATATGTTTTCAAGATTTTACTATAACCTAGGTTAAACATTTGTCTAGAGAGAATAATTTATCATGTACTAAGTAGTTTTTCAGGGAAAAAACAAAAGAAAAACACTCTGTAAGACTATATGACATAAAAGGAATATATGCTCAATCACTCACTCATGGTTCTGGGAGGAAATAGAAAAAAAAAATAAAGGAAAGTTTTTCCAGTATTTATTCTTACAATGATTCCATCTTCACATTTCATTAGCAAGAGTAACTTTTGGTACTCAGAATTTAGAAATGAAATATTTGGTCATAAAATTGATCATTTCTTGCTTCTTTATATTCTTGCTGAGAAGTTTCTGAACTTCCTGGAATTTCTATTAAGAATTTTAGATATTCCCGTAAAATTCTGAAATGCTGAAACTTCTGATGAGAAAGCGAGCTTGATTTAAATAGGTAGTAGCCTAAACCATTTCAAAATTTCCACTTGGTTCATAGGCTTTGTTTTCAAGTGTCATGCATACACTGCCTCTCTTCTGTGAATATTTTAATTTCCTTTCTTTTCTAAAATGGGCTATATAACCAAATTTTCCTAATAGGCTTTGGTGAGAAACAGCTGATGAAATAAGACAGTACAGTACCGTGCAATTGCTTAATCGTGGTATTTTTGTTATTAAGACATTGATTTTAAATTCTCTTTAATGTTCAAGGACCCTTGCCTCATTCTGTCAAACTACTCCCCACTAGTCTCATTTCTCACAGCAACCCAGTGAGATTTTGAAGTGGCAACCATTACTGTTTTATTTCAGTAATAGGAGAAACTGAGGCAAAAAAAGTATACATGCATCACACAGCATGCCAGTGGCAGTCCTGGGAACAAAATGAGTGTTTCTAATTTCCCTGCCAAAAGCATACTCCAGGAAACTGAAGAAATTGCTTTGTCTCAAAAAAAAGAAAAACAAACAAACAAACAAAACGGAAAAAAATAATACAGTAGCAAAATATCACAACTGCTAGGTGTTACGAGGCATAATTAGCATTTCTGAAAAATGTCTATAAGCTTTATTAATTCTAATAATACATTTATTATTTAACAGCTGTGTAGAGAATTCCTACTGATTAGATGTAGAATAACTACAAAACAACAGATTATAAGAAAAAGCACATACTGGGGCGCCTGGGTGGCACAGCGGTTAAGCGTCTGCCTTCGGCTCAGGGTGTGATCCTGGTGTTACGGGATCGAGCCCCACATCAGGCTCCTGTGCTATGAGCCTGCTTCCTCCTCTCCCACTCCCCCTGCTTGTGTTCCCTCTCTTGCTGGCTGTCTCTATCTCTGTCAAATAAATAAATAAAATCTTTAAAAAAAAAAAGAAAAAGCACATACAGAATGAACACATTAGTTTGAATTACTTAATATTTATATCTCGACCTATAAATTATCACTTTGCAAAATGGTTCTATTATTTTCTCCAACCCCTCTGACATACCCACCTACAGACCCCTAATCATGTTGCTCAAAAGGACTTTAAAATACAATTTTAATTATTAATTAATTCTTATGAATAAGCAGAAAGACATTTTCATAAACTGATCAACAGACAGTAATGCTTAAGCTTAATACAGTTTCTAGTTATGTGTGAAATAAAATGTAAATGTCTAAAGTGCAGAATTTGGGTATATTGCTGTCTTTGATGGCCTTTCTGCAGAGTCATCTTGATTAATGAGATATGAACAAAGCTTTGTGGACTCTGAGTAGAAGTTACCTTATCCTGCTGGGCATTAATAACATGCATGATTTAAAAGCTCCCTTCAATCCCCTTTTCAGGACAGTTAAATCACCTGTATTTTCCATGTTTTCCAGGGGTGAAAGTCCCATAACTGAGAAGCGTATAGACTATAGAAGTTTATTGTAGAAACCCTCTGGCAATAAACATATTCAGTCTTTTCCAATTTAATTCTATTTTATTTATGCAAAACTCAATATTGTTATTTCAAAACCTCCTGGTTTCATTTCCTCCTCCTTGAAAAGCAGTTATACTTTATTTAATCAGCATTACTGAAGCATTGTTAATTCTCTTACTCTTGTTATTTTGCTGTGGGATTCTGTTTTTAGCATATCAAATAATTGTGTTTCTTATAAGCTTGGCATTTTAAATCTTATCAAATATTTTATTATCTATGGATTTGGGAACATGATAGAATACATTATTTTTAGCAGAAATTTTATATTTCTACAAATGGGGGTTGCATTTCTTTAGTTTTTATGATATCCTCAGATAGAAATTCTTGTTGAGATTTCACATTCACTTTTAATTTTTGTTTACTTGTTTAAAAATTGGAACCAATTTCACTTATTTGTACATCTTTATTTCACGGACTTTTTCATTGCACAGTAGTTTTTTAAGGTGGTTTTAAAAAACCCACACATAACGTAAGATCTACCCTCTCAACATTTTAAAAAATATTTATTTATCTTTGGAGAGAGAGAACGGAGGGAGGGACAGAGGGAAAGGGAGAGAGAATCTCAGGCAGACTCCTCACTGAGTGTGGAGCCCAACACAGGGCTCCATATCATGACCCTGAGATCATGACCTGAGCTGAAATCAAGAGTCAGTCACTCAACCCACTGTGCTACCCAGGTGCCACCTCTTAGCATATTAAGTGTACAATACAAAATTATTAACTATTTGCAAAATATTATGCAGTAGATCTCTATAAACTTTTCATCTTGTATGACTGAAATTTTTTGTCCATTGAACAGCAATTCCTTATTCCCCTTGTCCCTTAGTGGTCACCATCTTATCTCCTCTTTGTTTCTTTTATTTCATTTCTTTTATTTTTTTTTTTAAATTTCTGTTTATTTCTTTTATGTCAGCCTCCCTGTGGCTTTTATATCCTTCAGTCTTCCAATGCTTGTACACCACTTTTATTTATTTAACATAATTAAATGATTTGGCATGTAGTAAAATATCCATAAATATCAACACATAAATAGTCACAGTGTCTTCTCATGTACCAGGCACCCCCTCTTCTCCTCCAACTTTAATCCCTCCTACCACCGTCATCATTCTAAGAAGGATTTTTCAAGTCCTATTTCTCTTGGATATTATCATGAAGATCAAGATTAATGAGTGAGAACAAGAATGAGAAAAGCTGAAAATCTGACTTTGCACTGTAAAGAGAAATTGAGGCATGTAGATCTAGAAACAGTGGGAAAATGAATCATGAGCATTAAGAGCCAACGTGTATTTGATAAAAAGGAGAGCTACTAAGAGTTTTAGATTTTTGAATGGGGAGTTGGAAATATTTTGCAATGCAGAATGAATCCGCTCCTCTGAAATTTTTCAAGAAAGATAAGATTAAAATTGCTTCTACTTAGTTTTGGTTGATAAATGATTATTTATTAAATTTAAATAGCTATGTATATTGGGGGGGCAGTTGCATGTGGTTTTATACATAAGTTAATTTACTATAAATCCTATGTGTTTACATGAACCAAAAACTTGACCACCAATGACCACCAAATACTTACCAAAAAATGAGTGCAAATTTATGAAAAATGACCATGTTTCTTGGAATGTGACAGTCTTGTTAGAGGAAATTTCAGAAACTTTTCTGAATTATATTTTTGGAGGACAAAGATATAAACAGGAATGGGATGGCCCAAAAAGAGAACTAAACATACTAAGTTAAAGAAACCTAATACAGTCCCTTACAAAATTGCAAAATGGGCATTAGTTTTATTCCATTCTTAATGGACTCTCAGTTGAATCCTACTGGATGAAACTAGATCAAACTTAGTTGCTTCCATCCAACATCCCTACACAGAGCTGATATCTTGAGTTTTTAGGTGCTGTTTCTGGATTAACTAATTTCAAGCAAAAAGGGGTGATGCTGTCAGAGATTATAAAGAAAAGAATTAATGGGAAGAAAAAAATACTAAGGTGGGGGACTTTTATACATGTTTCACCTTTCTTAAAAACACACACACATGTTTGGTAGAATTCATTAAGTTGCCCTGTTTATGAACTTTTATCTCACCTGTATCTTTCACCACAGTTCTTGAATTACCTTTATTGTTTTACATGGCAAGCCTTGTAAGTCACCTACCCTTTAATCTATGAACAGCTTCTTCATTGCTAAGAAGATTTCACTATTGTTTTACTGTTAAATACCATATGCCCATGCCTATGTAAAATGGTCTGTACCAAATAGGACAATCATGTTTCCAATTCCTCAACTTCCCTGGCTATTTGACCACGTATCTCTAAAAGGGGGCGAGGACAGTTTTCTGGGAAGCTTTTACTTTGCTAATAAAAAGGGATAGTTGCTGCTGGCACTGCCCCTCTCCATGGATTCCTGTATTAAGTACAGATTTGATGATTTGATGTCTGGTACTGTAGCACTCATCTTGCAGCCACAAGGTGACAACGTGAGGAAAGCCAATGAGTTAATTATCATTCAGCGGAAAGATAGAACCTGTTTCCCTTACTCTGAATCCACTGCGTATGTAACCTCCATCTCAGTCACTATGTGGCCCCTGTGGGACTGGGGTGTGGGAAATAGGTATGAACATGAAGGTCGTGCTGCTTGCTTTATCATGACTAACAAATTCTTTCTCCCTAAACTGCTAGCGGTCAGAAAACTGTGGCAGATTATTTTCTTAACTTGAAAGTGGGGTAAAATGTCAGACAATTCAGAGTTGTTGACAGTAAGTACCACACCTTGAAGTTTTCTTCCAGGTTACTCTATGTATATTTAATCCATTAGTTCTAAATGTAATATTGTATGAGCAAATTTCTATTTGTCCCTTTGTGGACTTGTGAGAGAGTGCTTGTTTATTTGGGAGACTTAAAAATCCAAGAGCAGGACAGCTATAAGTATATATATCCTTAATGTGTGTATTAGGGCCAGATTTCTTTCCAGAAGGGCTGCCCAATCTATACTCCCACCATCAATTCATGTACCTATCATCTTCCACTGTGAGCATTATTCAGTGTTCTGTTTCTTGAAAATATAACAATCATAAAGTTATATCATTTTAGTTCCAATTTGCATTTCTCTTACTAATAATAATTTTCAGCCTCTCTCCATCTGTTTTTTAGTTGGGATTTCCTCTGTAAATTGCCTGGGCATGTCTTTTCTTTGTTTACGTGTTTATTTTTTCAAACCCTAAAACAACCACACTTTCATTCTCTGCTAGAAACTAACCTAAAGATCATCCTTCCCTGAATGTGTTCTTCGAATAATATCTCCAATAATGTTAAATAGAATGTACTTGACCCATTACACCTTTTCTCCTTAATTTAAATGTCACCCATCACCTAAGCAAATTAGTAGTAATAGTAGTAGTAGTGGTGGTGGTGGTGTTAATACTGCAATATTACTAGGTTGTACAAATCTATGTTTTGATGTAATTATTAGTCCCTAATAATAGGAACCATTCCTTCCTCATAGAAAAAAAATTCAGTTAGCTTGAAGCTGATTAAGGAGAGAGAATCCGTAACAACTTCTCAAGTTGGATCTTAATTCTCCTTCAGTTTAGGAGACTCCTGTAGGAGCAGCCGTTACCTCTCGAAAAAGTAACTTGGTGCAATCAGAAATATAATTCCCTTAAGCCACCCCTTTTTACTAACATGTAGAATACCCTTGCCATTGGCAGAGACCCTGGCTCTTTAATAGAAATAAATTAATGGGTAATGGGGACTTACCTAGCAATAATTGTTGGAGCCAGCTTAGCTTTGAGAACTTCTCAGGCAAGGATATGCCTCCATCACTCTTGTCTAGTCAAATGACACATCATTGGGCCTCAGAATGAATGAGTAAACAAATAAAAGACTCTGTTATGCTCAAGATTTTTACTTCTTAGGTACAACCTTAAAACAGTTCTTCTCTCAAATGTAATGAGGTGCACTTAGGTAGTTGAATTGAAAGATTTAAGGTGAGGGCAGGAAAAAGAGGAGAATTGCAGATTGAGCCATATACAGAAGATTGCCTGGAGAGATGCAGGATATTCTAGTTGGAGCTGAAGAGGAGAATGAAGGGAATAGGGTATGTATAATAATTTATGTATTTTGACCAGAGTTTAGGGTATGTGTGGTAGAAAATTGATTTAGAATATTCTCTTATAGAAATATTATAGGCAGCTAAAAATAATGTAAGACCTGGGGAATAAAAGCAAGGTTTTGAGCAGGAGAGGAGAGCAATTTAATATGAATTATATTGAGAAGTTTGTTTTGGCAGTTTCCTGCAACATGAGTTTACATAGAAAAAAATGGTAAGCCAGGCAGATCATGGCAGATGTCCAGCTGGGAGGGCAGAAGTAGTGATCATATTGAGAATGGAAAAAAGGGGTGACAGATGCTTTAGAATTTGGAAATTATCAGATGCAGGCAAAAGAAAAGAGATAGGAGAATTTATGACGGCTTCTAGGTTTGAAGTTTGGGTTGTTGAGAATACAACACCTTTATTTAAAAACATCGGAAAGAAGTATTTTTGTAAGTCAGTGGTTAAGTCTGATTTAGTATCAACAGTGTTTATTGTGGTGATAAAGTATCTGAGTGTAGGTGTTTATCTGGCCTTTAAAAACAAAGATCATGAGTAAATAGAATGGTTTGGCTAGGTTTACCAATTAGATATACATTAGATTAAAATTGATAATCTTTAATTGGTAATTTGTTGAGGAAAAGCATAGGAAGAAAAGAAATTCTGTGGGAAATGCCCTTATTAAGGCAGGAAAACATCTCTTTATCCCATCTTTTGATAGAGACATGGTCTTATAAAACCCTATGTCGCTGAACACTGAAGGAAAGTTGTTTTTACCAGTGAGAAAATATTTCACTGGCCAAATTCAGTGAGATTTCATTGGATGATACATTAGTCATGGAAACTAAATGTAATACTGAAATTGTTTTAGAGTGAAGGATGTTGCACATAATTGTTTTTGCATGAGAAAAGGAAATCAAATTATTGGCTTAAATTTAAACCAGATTTGAAGCATCATAAAAATTTGTATAATCAGAACTGTAAATTAATCTCTCCCTTTATTTTTGGAAACTTGATAGACTCTGCTATGTAGGGCAGTCGTTGTGTATGTGTGTGTGGGTGGCAGCAAGTGGATTACTTAGCCGTTACAGCAGAATATATTATTCAGCAATCTGATGTCTTTTTATCTAGAGCTAGTCATATGAAATGCAGCTTCACGAAAAAAAAAAAAGGCCATTTGGCACTCAGAGTGAATATCCTAAGGCCTGTTGCAGAGGTTGGTTTTACTAATTTAATCAACACATATACTCTAATTAAATACTATATCCCTTAGAGGCAATAGACATTATTTCTTAAGCTTTTGATGCTGGAAATATCACCTGCTTAACTTGTTGAAAATTCAGATTTACAGTCTAAATATTATTCTTAGACCAGAAACTTTTAGTTGTAAATCAGAGTGGTACCCATAATTCTACATTATGAGTGTGTATTCTTGGGTGATTCCAATACAGGGTTACTATAGAAGGCACTGACTTAAGTACATGAAGGGAAGAAAAGGCTCAGGCCTTGCCTCCAGTACCTAATAATGGAAAGAAAACATGAAGACTAGTACGTGTTTAGAATGGGATTCTTTAAATATATATTTAGAGAGAGGAATGTGAATGGTATGTGTAGAAATATATACGATCTACAGCAGTAGAGGCAAAGAGAGGGCATTACCAATTATATTCATTATAAGCATAGAAGTGACTCATGTTTGTCTCTTATGTGCATGCCTACCATGATGGTTAAAGCGAAAGGTAACTCTAAGCACAGTGAGCAGAACAACAGCTCCCGGCAGGAGACCGGAAGAAGATGCGCTGGAAGGCAGGAAGTGACTTGGGTGAGCATTGAGGTCATGTGGACAAGAAGCCGTTATAGTTTGAAAATATTTGACTATGTTCAGGCCTTGCTGAGAACCAACGCATGGTCCTTAGAACACCTTTATGTATTAACAGTGCCTTTATAAAAAAAAAAAAAGATAAATATATAATAAACAGGTAAGTTACTTTAGCTATTTTGATTAGGACAATGCTTTTCAAAGTTATTCGAAATTTGTTCTCAAGCAACAGCTTCTTTCCCAATAAAACCTTAGGTAGAACCATAAAAGTTAAAAGAGAGCAGTAGAGATGCTTTCCTTCCAGCGGGTGCGGTAGGAGCTAGAGGAAAGATTCAGCATGGTGTTCTCTTTATATCGCCTCCTGACATGGCTTTTTAGGAAACTTTATAAAATCTTAGGGTTGTGAAGCTGTTTGAAAATGACTAGCATTCTGTAGGCATTTAAAATTTTTTTTAATTTAGATTATTAATTACATCATACATTAAGGTGACCAAGCCACATTGTGTGGATGAAATCTTAAAGCCGCATGCAGGGGAAACTTGTTTCTACAGGCTTTCTTTGTATATATGGAATGTGTGCATATATGCCACATAAGAGGTGAGATACAGGTTGATTTTTTTTTTTTTAAAGGCAAAGGTAGGATATTGCTAAATAACTTTCATGGGTTTGGACGTTACAGGTTTTAGTCCAGCTCATTTTTACACTTAAAGTGGACAGATTTGTGAGTCAAATATTCTGTGCATTCCCATGTCTTTATGTATTTAATAAATATGAATTACCCTAGCTACGGTCTCCGAAACAAATCACTACTATTTTCTTTTAAGCCTTAGTCTTTTTGCCTTTCTGTGTAACACTTTACAATAATAGCCTAATCATTCTCAACTCCTTTGGTATTTATCGCAAGGACATTAATTCTGATGGGCTCATTTAGTATTAATGTGGATGTCATAAGTACTTCAGTAGGAATAGGATTTCTACTGGAATGCAGCATTAATTAGCCAGGTCATTACTTCAAAGTGTTACTCTTTTCCTTTTAGAACAGCTGCACTTCAGTGTACTTCTTCCTGCAAAGTACATCAAGGCGCTTTCTCTTAGAGGGGCACTTCCAGGTACTTGAATCCATGAGAGAAAGTCGTAGAAGCAAACAGGATACAATAGGCAAGGTGTGGTAATTACTAGACAACTGATTAATAGAAAGCTGATGTTTTAATTGAGCTTCTATAGGCCCTACAATAGCCTGAATTAAATAAGGGACTTGATTGCATTTTAAATTTCTGTAGAGGATAGAGAAGCACTAGTATTAAATAAGACGTTCAAATAACTTCTTCAGTTTTTCATGGGAAGTTACACACACACACACACACACACACACCAAAAACCATAGCAATAGGTTCATTAATCACGGACTAGAAATACTTGTGTGTTCATAACCAATATTTTTTAATGCTAAAATATGGTTTTGAAATTTGTGGTATTTGTGTGAGGAAATGTAAATTTCTTATGTTACTGTGATTTTTTTTTTTAAAGATTGTATTCATTTATTTGACAGAGATAGAGACAGCCAGCGAGAGAGGGAACACAAGCAGGGGGAGTGGGAGAGGAAGAAGCAGGCTCATAGCAGAGGAGCCTGATGTGGGGCTCGATCCCATCACACGGGGATCACGCCCTGAGCCGAAGGCAGACGCTTAACCGCTGTGCCACCCAGGCGCCCTGTTACTGTGATTTTATTATATTATTCTAACTGTTCCTTGGTATCTTAGAATAGTTACTTTTATGTGCATTTATGATGCCAATATTAGCCTAGTATTCATTAAAATAACCAGGCGGTTTACTGTCTTAGCTCTATTGCTGGAATATCTACTGTATCATATACCTCTATGAAATGGATTCATTTGATAAAAAGGAAAATTATTTTAGACTCGTGTAAATGGGAGGATGAATTCACTTTCTCCTCCAGTGACTTTTCGGTAATTAATTCTCTAAGCATTTTGGCATTGTAGCAAATGCCTTTTGAAAAATTCTGAGTTTTATTCAAAACAAGGGACACTTTCCACCACCTCCCAAGAATGACATTGTGACTTCTAGTTTTAGAGATTAAAACTTGATTTCAAAATAATTCAGGTATTTTCTTTATAAAATCATTTATATCAGACCTACCTTCAGGTTTTTTATCACCTATCAATGACCATAATTAAAGTAACTCATTATATGTAACAAGTGCTACTTATTCCTCTTATGTTACAAGGTTACCAAATTTCTAAATCAAATAAAGGCAGAATTTGTAAACTTTCTAGCAAATTTCCTAATAGGTAAACTGACAAAAAGATTTTTGATGTTATTTAACACAGAGTAAATGTCTTGATTTTGAAATACTTTCAGTTTAGAAACAGATGTTGGATGGTGTCGTAAACAAACAAACAAAAAACTAGACTGAGCGCCAGAATTGCTAAATTCTATTTCCCAACCTACCACTAATTGCTTAAGCTTGAGGGTCATCATTAACCATGATTAAGCCCCATGTCTCCTCTTGGTAACAGAGGACCAAGATCATAGGATTTATTCAGCTCTAAAATGTTGTAACAAGTATTACCAATGACAGCTTCATTTTGATACATTGGTGTTTCAAAATATCATGAAACCTTTAACGACATGTGTTCCCCATATTTGGAATTGGACTGTTTCATTTGCATCTTTAAAATATGGAAGGACTTGCCCATAAAACCACTACAATCCAAAGCTTTTGAAGAGGTAATTCTTTGACAGTATTTTTGCTTTCATGCAATCATTGATTTCTTCAGGTTTTTACTTAGATCATTTTTTCTTTTCTACCTCTAAATAAGTGTCTCAGTTCTCTCTCCTAGGATGTGATCTCTTTTCTCTACCGTTCCTTCTTGGTAATATCATCATTATCTCAGACCTCAAACTTTTCTAGAGCTTGCTTCACATCCAGCAGCCTTCTTTACTTCTCCAGTTCAGTTGTTTTAACAGGCATCCCAAATTGACATGACTCAAACCAAACTCATAATTACCCTTGCCCTAACCAAACTAGTTCCACTCCCATTTCCCTGTCTCATTAAGTGACAGTACCATTCATACCACTAGACCCTTGCTCTCATACCACATTTCCAATCCATCATAAGACACTAAGAGGAGGTAATAGCTGGGAAGAGATCCACACCAAAACTAAAAATAACTAAAAAACTGAGATAAGTTTTTATTTTTTAAAAATATTCTACTTTTTTGTTTTATTTAAATCCAATTTAATAAACATATATTATTAGTTTTGGAAGTAGAATTTAGTGATTCATCAGTTGCATATAACACCAAGTGCTCATTACTTCAGGTGCCCTCCAAAATGCCCATCACCAGGTTATCCTGTCCTCTCCCACCTCCCCTTTAGCAACCCTCAGTTTGCTCCCTATAGTTAAGAGTGTCTTATGGTTTGCCTCCCTCTCTGTTTTCATCGTATTTTATTTTTCCTTCCCTTCCCCTATGTTCATCTGTTTTGTTTCTTAAACTCTACATATGAGTAAAATCTTATGGTATTTGTCTTTCTCTGACTTATTTCGCTTAGCATAATAACCTCTAGTCCCATCCAATCATTGCAAATGGAAAGATTTCATTCTTTTTGATGTCTGAGTAATATTCCATTTTATGTATATGTGTGTGTGTGTGTGTGTGTGTGTGTGTGTGTGTGTGTGTACACCACATCTACTTTATCCGTTTATCTATCAATGGACATTTAGGTTCTTTCTATGGTTTGGCTATTGTGGACATTGCTGCTATAAACATGGGTGCAGGTGCTCCTTCGGATCACTACGCTTGTATCTTTTGGGTAAATAACTAGTAATGCAATTGCTGGGTCCTAGGGTAGTTCTAATTTTAAATTTTTGAAGAATCTCCATACTGTTTTCCAGAGTGTCTACACAAGTTTGCATCCCCACCAACAGTGTAAGAGGGTTCCCCTTTCTCCACATCATTGCCAACATCTGTTGTTTCCTGGGTTGTTAAAAGTGAGGTGGTATCTCATTGTGGTTTTGATTTATACTTCCCTGACACCAAGTGATATTGAACACATTTTCATGTGTCTGTTGGCCATTTGTATGTCTTCTTTGGAGAAATGTCTGTTCATGACTTCTGCTGATTTCTTGACTGGTTTTTTTGGTTTTTTGGGTATTGAGTTTGATAAGTTCTTTATAGATTTTGGATACTAGCTCTTTATCTGATAAGACATTTGCAGATATCTTAAAGCCATACTTTAAAATTCTTTCGATAGCTTTTCAAGAAAGAATTGGATAGATCACTTTCTGGACAAGGAAGAGCTATTACAAGATATGTGGATGATTGTGTTTGGATCTTTTTACTCTGGGGTCATTTGCTTGATTCTAAGGATAGGGCTTGGCCCAAGCAGACTATCATTATGTTATGTGTGGGGGTGGAGCAAGGATGATAGTGGGAATATGGGGAAGCCAGAAGGGCTTTTATCAGTCCTTCAAGACTGGTAAAACAAGGTTGGAGAACTGAAAGGGCCTTGGACATATGGCTAATAGTTCCTGTAGAACATTTGCTGAAATCTGAAACTGTGCAGGGAGTACCGAGTCAGACTGAAAATGTCTAAAAGTCAGAAAAATATACCTGAGAGTCCCGTGATGTTCAAGAAGAATATACCCATCATGGAGAGGTGATTTTGTTAATGAAGCAGACAGTAAATGAAAGCCCTAGGAGGAGTCATAAATTACAAGATTTGTATCCAGTTTTTATCAGGGGCATCTATGGCATCTGGGACAACTAAAGATGAGTGTCTGTGCTTGACTCTTGTAGAAGACCTTCTAGGAACAGAAACCAAGAATGACTATCATTCACATGAGGCTGGAGTAACCCAGAAAGAGCTGAAATCATATGACTTGTCTGCCATCAGTAAATCTGCAAATTTTAAAATTTTGTGGGGCAGAAAGATAAACATCTGGGGTAAAGCCTCTAAAAGACCAAACTAAATATTCTATAAACATTTGGGACTAAAGAAAAAAGCCCCACAATGAAAAGGTCAAGCTCTAGGTTGGGGTGCGGGGGAGGGGGCGAGTAAATTAGAAATAGACTGAGTTTTAGGCAATCTCCACAAAATCCAACTCACCTCCATCACCAACTAGACTGTGGGAAGAGGCCTTCTACTCTGTAAATCCTACTAGAGAGAAAAGAGACCCTCTGTTGTGGAAGATACATCATGTGAAAGACCTACAGCCTTTTATTACATAGTATCTAACATTAATTGATTAGTAGATTGGATTAATGATTCAATCATTAATAGTTTGTTTTATAGTGAACTATTTTAAGAGAATTAAATAAAAAGAAACCAAATATACGATAGAGAATAATCAATAGATCCAATAGATTGTTCTTTAAAAAGATAAATAAAATTGATTAACCCTAAGTAAGACTAAATAATAAAAAGAAGTAAAAACATAAATTTTCAATATTAAGAGTGAAAGGAGAATATCATCACAGAGCCTCTAGACATTAAAAAGATAATGTGGCATTATGAACAACTTTAGAAATTTAGACATCCATAAGATGAATAAATTCGCATCAGTAAATTTGGTAATTTATACAAAATGGGTAAATTCTTTGATAATACATTTTAACAAAAACTAAAAGAATGAGTACACATTAGAATAGTTTATCTGTTAAAAAATGTGAACCTTTTATTAAAACTTTCCCACAAATACAGCAGGGACTGGTAGTCTTCACTAATAGTCTTTCAAAAAGGGAAGGAATAAATGATCAGCTTTACACATGTGTTTCTGTATAGCAGGAAAAAGAGTGAAGACTTTTCAGCTTGCACTGGGAGACAAATGCAAGGCCAACATAAGAATATTATAAAAGTAGAAAATTATAGATCAATCTCTGATGCAAAATTCTAAACAAAACATTAGCAAATTGAGTCCAATAATATAGAAAAAATAAAGATACATGAAAACAAATGGAGGTTAATCCAAGAATATGAGTAGTTTAGCATTTAAATGTAATTAATGTAACCACATTAATGGAATGAAAGAGAAAATTATTTGATCATTTAATATAACAGATTTAATAAAATCAAAAGCCATTTATGAAAATATCTCTTAGGAAACTTGGAACTGAATGGAACTTGTTAACCTAATGAAGGATATCAACATACACCTATAGTTAACAACTTTCTCGGTAAATGTTTCCTCTTGAATCTGGATATCTGCTATCACCATTCCTACTCAACATATACTCACAGTCCTAGCTAGTACAATTAGGTAAAAAAATGAAATACAAAACAAAGCTTTTAATGAGAAAAAAATTTCATTGTTCAGTGATGATATGATTGTGTAGAAAATAACAAAATACAGAGAAACTACTGGATGTATTAAGTTTATTAACTGCATTGGTCAATATAAAAATAAAATAGCATATCCATGTAACTTCATTAAATAGAAAATAAAAATTTAAAAACATAACTTATAGTAGAATTAAAATCCTTCAAATACCAAGAAATAAATCTAACAAAAATACATGCAAGGCCTCTACACTGAAAACTGAACATTATTTAAAGAAATTAAATAACTAAATATATGTAGAAATATACTATACATGTGGATTAAAAGACTCGATACAGAAATGATGTCTAGTAAAATTTCCCTACATTAATTTACAGATTCTGTGCAATCACAGAGGGTGGAGTCACAAAGTGAAGATTTTTCTCCAAGCCTTGAAGTCTAATGTATGGCTGGGTTCTGAAATTGCTCAGAATGAATGACTTTCCCCCCCTTCCATTTTCTTTCCTCTTAAATGGGAAATATAAGTAAGCAATCCTATGCATATTTCACCATTGTGCCTTGGGGGTAAGATAGCTTATTTCTTGAGTTTCACATGTCCATAGATGGAGAAAAACAGTTTTCCAGTTTCTTGTATCACACACCAATACCTGACTTATAGGATGAAATTTGGGACCCTTGAGCTAATGAGACTTAAGTGAAATTTGGTGCTGTAATACCTTATGACAGTGAGTGGGTTATGGTGGGGTGGGTGTATTTTGTATGTGAGATATGCAAATATTTGTGGGCCGTAAGGTAGATTTTGGCGAGCAGGATAATGCACCTGACTCCAAAGCAGTCTATATCCTAAACACTATGTTACCCTACATGGCAGAAGAGACTTTGCAAATGTGATTAAATTAAGGATTTTAAGGTGGGAAGATTATGTGTGAGTAGACCCAAAATAGTCAAGGGTTCTCATAATAGAGAAGCAGTGGTATCAGAGTCAGAGACCTGAAAATACTATCTTGAAGGCTCTGAAGACAGAATAAAGGCCTATGAACCAAGGCAGGTAGCCTCTAGAACCTGGAAAAGACAAGAAAATAGATTCTTTCACAAGTGCTTCCAGAAGGAACCCAGCCCTGCTGACATGTTGATTTTTGCTCGGTAAGACCCACTCCAGATTTCCGATCTCCAGAGCTATAAAATAATAAATTTATTATTTTGTTTTTTGTCATGGTAAAAAACATATAAGTTCTTCTCTGAACAATTGTTTAAGTATATAGCACTATATTGTTAACGGCCAGGTCGATACTGTGCAGCATATTGCTATGACATCATTTTGTGTAATTGAATCTTTAGAACCACTGGAGAGCAGTACCCTACTTCCCCAGGATCTAGAAACCTCATGTACATTCTGTGTTTACGATTTTGACTACTTTGGATACCTCATGTAAGTGGAATCATCTAGTATCTGTCTTTATGTGACTTATTTCACTTAGCATAATGTCCTCAAGGTATATCTATGATGTCACAGATGACAGTGTTTCTTTTCAAAGGCTAAATATTTTCCATTGTATGACACTTCCTTAAAAACTATTCTTTGTTTGCTGTAGCTCTGTGGGACTTACGAATCAAGTGTTGTTGGCTACCAAAGTGAGGTGATTTGAGGGACTGTCGCTTAGGTGGCATTTGCAAAGCTGGGGCACGAGCCATGCGTATGAGCTCTTTCCAGGAGATACTGGCAACTTGGGACTCCCCTTACATGTACATTGGATCATTTGATGTTATCTCATGAGTCCCTGAGCTTTCTTCATGCTTTATTATTTTTTCTTTTAGCTCCCATAGATGATATCAAATAACCTAAGTTTAAGTTTACTGTTTTTTCTTCTGCTTGATCAAGTCTATATTGAATCCATGTAGTAAATTTTTCAGTTATATTCCTCAGCTCCAAAACGTGTCTTTCTTAATAATTTTCTGTTAAAATTTTCATTTTGCTAATACATCATTTTCCTGAGCTTGTTGAACATCTTTATGATGGTTATTTTGAATTTTTTTGACCTATAATTCATTTGCCTCCATTTATTTAGGATAGGCTTCTTGATATTTATTTTTTACTTTTGTTGGGTCATGTTTTTTTGTTGTTGTTGTTGTTTGTTTTGTTTCTTTGTGCTCTGTATAGCTTATCATTGATATCTGTGCATTTGAAGAAACACCCACCTCCCCCAGTCTTTACGGACTAGATTGGGCAGGGTAAGACCCTATCCAGTTAGCTCAACTGAAAATTCTGTTCTCTTAAACCTTTTCTGTTGATGTATGTTCTCTCAGCTTATATATAGATAGATTCCTGATGAGAGGATTTCCTCTCTCTTTGGGGGGCTTGGGAGTGGGGGTTAGGAGCTTTTAATCTCTTGCTCCCTCTACTGTCTGTCTGCTGTACTGCAGTTCCTCTGAAAGAGGAGCGTGCCACCCAGCTCTTTTTTGTTCTCAACAGCCCCTCAGTATCTAGAGTATGTCACACCTTATCAGCATACCAAGTCAGACGTGACAGAAACCAGTCCTTTGGGCAGCACCCTCCCCCCCAAAAATGTTGGATGTACACGCCACTTCTGTCCCGCCTTCTTGGAGGAGAATTCTCAAGCTGTGTGCCTTTTTCAGTTGCACAGAGCCATGCCAGTTACAGCAATCTACCTTCTGCTTTCCTTTGTTCTCAGCAACTCCCATGCATCCAAGCAATGTCAATTTAGTCACTGCTCCAAGTGAGGCAATACAAAAATCTGTCCCTTGGACAGCTTTAAATGACCAGGAGATTGAACTCATGCTCCACTCTCTCTTTCCCTCTGAGGAAGAAGTCACAGGCCAGGCAGGACATTCTCTCTTGGCACTGAGCTTTGCCGGCTTGGGGTCGGGACTGATGCAAGGAAATTGAAATTGCTCTTCTTACTTAATTCCATGTGGCTGTTCTCAACTTTGTATTTGTCCAGAGCCCTGTAACTTCCTAACTAGATTCTGGAATTCACATATAGATATTGTGGCCCATATATCATTGTTAAATCTGTGTTTCTGTGAGGAAATGAGGGCTGCTGGGACTACTATTCTGCCATCTTGATGATGTCATTCTTAAATTTATGTTGTTTTAAGCAATTAAGTTTGTGGTACTTTGTTACAGCAGCAATAGGAATTAATGCTTGGAAGATATTATTTATTAAATATGAAGACGTATCATAAATATTTATGATTAGGAAGACAGTGTGGAATCAATACAATAAATACAAACACAGAATCCAAACTCAGACCATATATGGTCACCTGACATATGAGAAAAGCACTGCTGTAACACAGTGGGGAAAAGAATGATCTTTTCAATAAATTATACAGGATAAATTAAAGATCCATCTGGAAAAATGTCTTGACCCCTACCTCACACCATAAACAGAAATCAATTCCAGATATATTACAGATATAAACATGAATGGTAAAACAATTAATATTATAGAAGGAAATATTGAAAAGTATCTTTGTGATCTAAGAATAGGCAAATATTTCTTGATCAGACATGAAATTGTTAAGTATGACTAAAAATTGATAATGAGACTATATTAAAATAGAAACCTATGTTCATTAAAAGACATCATCAAGGGAATTAAAGGCCAACTTACCAAATGGGAGAAGACATTTTCAACATATATATCCAACAAAGGATGAATAATCTATTAAAGCTTTTATAAATCAGTAAGAAAAAGGCAAGCAACACAGTTTTTAAAATAGGTAAAATATTTGAATAGACATTTTACAAAAGATAATATGTAAAAGGCCACTAAATATGTGAAAAGTTGTCCCACTTAAGAATTATCAAAGAAATACAAATTAAAACCAGAATGTGATATTATACTTTCATAACATGGATAAAATGCAAAAGATGAAAACTATCAGGTATAAGCATGGATATGGCAGCTCGTGCAATGCTAGTTGGATATGAAATGTTACAACCACTTTAGAAAAGTATTTGGCAGTATCTATTAAGACTGAACCTCTAGGGGCTCTGGGTGGCTCAGTTGGTTGAGCATCCGACTCTTGATTTCGACATGAGTCATGATCTCAGGGTCATGGGATCGAGCCCTGCATCCATGGTGTATACCCCCACAGATTGCATTCATATGTTCTCCCAAAGACATGTATTTAGAATCTTCATGCCAACACTAGTCTCAGAAAATGCTTCCTTTCCTTAATCCTGAAGTCGCCTGTCCTAGATAAGACCCACTCTTTCCTGTAAGACTCACGATTAATAAAAAGTAAACACCAGCAGCCAAACATGGTGAATTGAACGTGGCAAAGGCTTTGTTGTTCTAAGACATAGATATTTGTAGTTTGTTTATTACCACAGTCTAATCGGATAAAGATGTTATTAGTAATAATAGTAGCAATATTACTATTTGTTACTGTTATAATTATTATGCATTGGGAGTATTTGTAATTATGGGTTGTCTAAAAGTGCAATTTTTGTGTTCTATTCAAAACGAAGTAGTAAGAGGTGTTTTCATTACTTGAAAAAGCTCATTTGTTTACTAGGACAATCAATAATCAAAAAGCATCTACTAAAGGAAACTGTTGATGCTTGACCTTAGTAAAATTCAAGCTTTGGTTATAATCTCTTGTTAAATTTAAAGCAGAAATCAAATCCAAATGTAATCTTAACTATTGTGATCGTGCATATCTGGAGAACTCATTAAGTCCTTGAAATGTGTTTTTCTTTTATAGAACTTTACATTTGAATTTTCAGCTATCACTAAAATAGCTTTTATTTATGAACACAATTAGATGGGGATTAATGCTGCTTAGTAACATCTCTATCAGGAGTCTTTAGTACTTGGGGTTTAGCAAAAAGTTTTTAAAATTATATATTTAATTAGAAATAATAATCATTGTTGGATAATTTAAGTAAGTCTTACAAATTCTGTAGAACTTTCAGGATAAGCTTCAGGCAGCTCTTAAAGAAAGAGCTATTATAAATGAGCTCTTGATGAGAGTTTGATGAGGGGGGATAGGATATGCAACCCCAAAATGTGCCACTTTGGCATGTGGCTTATTTTGAGCTGAAGTCAAGCAACACCTAGCTGACTCCAGAAAAACTTTTACTTCTCCCCTAACTACCTAAAAAAAAAAAAAAAAATTAGATATGGGACCTGGCCAGAAAGAGAGTTAGTACCAGAGGTAACATGCTATCTGAAAGACCTATCTGTATGTCAGGGCAAGCATCTAATTAGCAAAACACTCTCTGCTCTTTGTATAATTCTGTGAATTACCCTCCTCCCCTATGAAGCCCTAGCCCCCATCCTATTCCTTAGTCCAGGATGGCAAAGAAGCCTCACCTGCCTAATTTGCCCTTGGGTCTCATAACTTCAGGGCTCCTGTACATAAGGAAGCAAATTTGTTTTTACCCTGTCAATGTGTCTTACGCCGATTTGATTATTAGACCAGCCAAAAAATTCTAGAAGGTAAGAAGGGGCAAGTTTTCTGCCTTCACAGTGACTTATAATCACACAAAACTCACTTATTTTAAAAGATTCCTAATAGGTATTATATAAGAAGGCAAAGTCATAAATTATTAGTGTTAAACTTGCCACATTATACATTCCAGGTATTTGCGGGGAGGGAGTGTTTGTTTGTTTGTTTTTTGCAATTTTACCTGCATTTGTCTTTTCATTTTTGGACTTCTGCCTAGCCTTTTAACATATGGAACTGTTTAAGAGGGCAGAATATTCATGGGATTAGCTTGTTAAATAGTACAATGTTATTTTTGTGTAGGCGTGTACTGGATTACCACTCATGACCTTCTTGAAATTTTGTAAACTGAAAAAAAATAAGGAATTTTATTTTTTTTTTGAGGAATTGGATGATACCATTAAAACAACCAATGCTATATAATTTTCATACTAAATACCACGTTTATACACATTAAATATCTGTATAATAAAATATATAATATTTTCTTAAATTATTTTAAGTCTGTAATTTTCCCTTTTGCTTTATTGGTCACAGTTAACGTTAATGGGGACATTGCACATAAAAGGAGAGTGAGGGAAACACTATGCAGAGTTATTGTTTATTTTTTCTAACTTGTGCAAAAGATAAGAGTTGGTTGTAAAGGAGTATGTAAGGGATTTCAGAGACAAGGATATATCCTAGCTTGGGGAATAAGCTAGAAGCTTCAACTTGAACTTGACACCTTTCTGCCACTCACCTCTGTTCTTTTTTTTTTTTTTTTAAGATTTTATTTATTTATTTGACAGAGATAGAGACAGCCAGTGAGAGAGGGAACACAAGCAGGGGGAGTGGGAGAGGAAGAAGCAGGCTCATAGCAGAGGAGCCTGATGTGGGGCTCGATCCCACAATGCCGAGATCACGCCCTGAGCCAAAGGCAGACACTTAACCGCTGTGCCACCCAGGCGCCCCATCACCTCTGTTCTTCTCTCTCTCTCTCTCTCTCTTTTTTTTTTTTAACACATTTTCTTACAGCAGTTTTAGGTTCACAACAAAATTAAGAGGAAGATAAGAATCCCCCATTATCAACATCTCTCTTCAGAATGGTACATTTGCTACCAAGGAGGAACATACATTGACACATCATAATCACCCAGAGTCTTTATTTTGCATTAGGGTTCACTCTTGATGTTGTATATTCTGTGGGTTTAGACAAATGTGTAATGACATGTATCTACCATTATAGTATGATACAGAGTACTCTAACTGCACTACTAATCCTCTGTGCTCTATTTAATCCTCTCCACTCCCCTTTGTGGTAACTCTTATCCTTCTATTGTCTCCATAGTTTTGTGTTTTCGAGAATGTCATATTGTTGGAATCATACAGTTTGTAGCTTTTTCAGATGGCTTTTTTTTTTTTTTTACCTAGTAGTATGCATTTAGGTTCTTTCATGTCTTTTCATGGCTTGATAGCTCATTTCTTTTCAGCACTGAATAATGTTCTGTTGTTTGGATGAACCTCCTTTCACTCTCCATTCACTTTCTAAAGGACATCTTGGTTGCCTTTAAGTTTTGGAAATCATAAATAAAGCAGCTATAATCATCCATGTGCATGTTTCTGTGTGGACACAAGTTTTCAACACCATTGGGTAAATCCCAAAATGTATAATTGCTGGATCATATGATGAGAGTATGTTCAGATGTATAAGAAACCACGAAATTGTTTTCCAAAGCGGCTGTGACATTTGGCATTCCCACTAGCAATGAATGAGAGAACCTGTTGCTCACAACTTCCCCAGCATTCACTGGTGTCAGTGCCCTGGGTTTTAGCCATTCCTTTTTTTTTTTTTTTTTCCTTTTGAGAGCCAATGCAGGGCTTGATCTCAAGACTCTGAAATCATGACCTGAGCCAAAATCAAGAGTCAGAAGCTTAACCAACTGAGACACCAGGGCACCCCTGAATTTGGGCCATTCCAATAGATGTGTAATGGTATCTTGTTATTGACATGTGAAGTGGAACATCATTTCATATGTGTATTTGCCATCCTTCTGTCGTCTTTGGAGGTGTCTGTTAAGGTCTTTGCCTCCCCTTTTTAAAAATCATGTTATTTGTTTTCTTAATGTTGAATGTTAAGAGTTCTTTTATAGTCGGAATAACAGTCCTTTATCAGATCTGTCTTTTACAAATATTTCTTCCCTGTCTGTGGCTTGTCTTATTCTCTTGACATTAGTTTTTGCAGGGAAGCTTTTAATTTTAATGAAGTCCAGCTTATCAATTATTTATTTCATGTATCATGTCTTTGACGTTTTATATAAAGAGGCATCACCACACCCATGGCTATCTAGAATTTCTGCTATGTTGTCTTCCAGCAGTTTTACAGTTTTGCATTTTCATTTAAGCCTCATCCATTTTTGAGTTTATTTTTCTGAAGGACGTAAGTTCTGTGTTTAGTTTTTTTTTTGTTTGTTTTTGTTTTTGTTTTTTTGCGTGTGAATGTCAGTTGTTCAGAACAATTTGTTGGAAAAACTAGTTTTGCTTCACTATGTTCTCTTTGCTGCTTTGTCAAGGATCAGTTGATTGTACTTCTGAGGGTCTGTTTCTGGGCTCTCTATTCTGTTTTATTGATCTGTTTGTCTATTCTTTTTCTAGTACCACCATCTTGGTTACTTGAGCTTCATAGTGTGTCTTGAAGTTAGGTGGCATTGGTCCTCTAGCTTTGTTCTTTTCCTTCAATATCGTGTTGCGTATTTGTGGATCTTTTGTCTCCCCATATAAACTTTAGCATCAGTTTGTTGATATCTACAAAACAGCTTGTAGGGATTTTCATTATATTACTTTCTAACTAAATGAGAACTCCATGATGCTGTCCACTGAACATGCTGTTTTCAACTCCTCTCAGATTTGGGTTAATAAGAGGGACATTGCCTTAACTGAAAACTGCTGGTGGTCCACATTTGGTACTTCTCTTTTCTGAAACGAAAGTAATAGAGACTATGAGCATGTATTCCCTGATATCACCAACAGTAAGGAGAATGTATCATGATGAAAATAGCAGCAACATGTGGGATTTCTTTTAATTAACCATTTTTCATAAAAAGAAAGGCAGCTGGTTTACATATTTGGCACCTTCATTAATAGATATTAAATTGTTTTATTTATTAGGTTTAAAAAATTAAAATGACATTTCCAACAAGTACAGTATAAATAATTAAACCTAATTAAGAGCAATTTCAAGGGTTAGTATATCTGGCTTTTCAAAAGTTTAATAGAGTACCAGAGCAGTCTCACAGATTCTTATGAGACAAACGATGGCATTTTGGGATACTAATAACCATCATTGTCTACTTTCTGTAACTAACACTATGTAAAAATGACACCTAGAAAGCATTTTCTGAACTCCACAGAGAAGCATATGCTACATGTTGGACAGTATCTATCTGCCCATCTGTCTCTGCAAAATGGCATCTTTAGAGGCTTTGGCTTGCTCTAGAAAGCCCACTGTTCAGCTGCTGAATGTTCAACTGAGAACGTTTGTAGGGATGTTGACCTAAAATCCATTTATCAGAACAACTCCCTGAAGAATTATTTTCATGCATTTAGTTGTTACAATTTTTTTAATTGTAGAAAATAAAGAAAATAATATAAAAAACACCTGGTTATCTCCCATCTAGAATGAACAAAGGCTAACATTTATGGTTTTGCTACAGAAGCACTAGTTGTTTTTTTTTTTTTAAAGAATCATATAAAACTAAAGACCTTTTAAAAATCCACTCCCTTTTTCTTTCTTATTCCGTCTTCTCCTCCATAGAGAAGTCTATTATGAATTCACTGTGTATTCTTCTTACCCATATTTTTATTTCACTGCGTATCTATTATCCATGAATAATATCTAACGTGGATGTGTTTTTAAACGTTATTGCAAATGCTATCATACTGAATTATCTAGGACAGATCCATGGACAATTCTCTTGTTTAATTGAGTGAATCTTTGTAACATGTATGGGAGATCTATAAATGTTCTTGAGAATTTTCTATCAGCAGAAACACTGCATGTTAGACTGAAAGAGAAAGAAAAGACAAAAAAATAAATAAAAAAGTATTGGATTCTCCAGATTCTCATGGCAAGAAACAGGTTGGTATAACTACTCAGCTGCAAAGACCAACTACCATTTCTGAAAAAAGGATGATTCAGAACACAGAGCCTTGACCCAGAGGACAGAGATGCAAGGACAGAAAGAGGATTCTTCCTAGGCCTTAAACCTAATGGAATTTGTGTGACTGAATTTCAAAATTGCGTGAGATTAGTGTCTCCATTTTCCTCAATTTTAAAATGATGTATTATTCTGTTCTTGTTCCACTGTTGGATGTTGGCAGCATATAACATGCTTCTCTAGTTTAGCAAGTCCACAAGTGGAGAGAAATTGTGCTGGGGGATGGATTATACTGAGATTCACCCATACCTAGGTTAGATGATTTAGGTGATTGGGATGCCTGGGTGGCTCTGTAGGGTGAGTGTCAGACTCTTGATTTTGGCTCAGGCCATGATCTTGGGATTGTGAAATTGAGTTCCACGCCGGGCTCCGCAAATGGAGCCTGCCTGGGATTCTCTTTCTGTCTCCTTCTGCCCCTCCCACCCACGTGCATGCTCTCTAAATAAATAAATAAATAAATAAAATTAAGTTAGATGATGAGAATTTGGAGTTCTGAGATGATGAAACTTCATTGAGATTACTGGACTTTTAGATGATGCCGAAATGGATTGGAGTTGTTGGAATGGGGATAATTATATTTGGGATGTATGTGAGCCTTTGAGTTTCAGTGCTTGGATTATATTGTAGGCAGGATAATGGCTTCCCGTATGTCCAGGCTCTATTCCATGGAACCTGTGAATACACAGACATACAGAATTAAAGGGATTTTTCAGTTCTCATTAAGGTTAAGGACTTTGAGATAAGGAGATTATTCGTGATTATTCAGGTGGGTTATAATATAATAACATGAATTATTAAAGTTAAAGAGCATTTTCTGGTTTTGGTCAGAAAGATTGGATGACAGAAGGCAAAAGACTGAATCTTAAGATAGTTCTACAACTACATGGAAGTGAGTTTTGCCAATGCCTAAATACTTAAAAGATTCTCCCCTAGAGTCTACAGAAAGGAAAACAACCCTAACAACATATTGATCTTAGCCTGATGAAACCTTTGTCAGATTCTTGACCTAAAGAGACATAAGATAATGATTTTATCTTGTTTAAGCCACTATGTTTATGGTAATCTTTTATGGCAGCATGTAAAACCAAAAAAAAAAAAGTATGGCTAACTCAATAGTATATTATCTTGAGTAATAGTATATTGATCCTATCTAGCTCTACATTCCCAGGTAGAGTTTATTCATTTTAATTGCAGTATTATATTTTAACATACAAATAAATCACACTTTACCCATTCCTGTCCAGATAGATACTTATATTAAGATTTGTTTCAATAGTGTGTGCCAGCGGGTCCCGGGGCCTACAGATCCCTCCTGGCAGCCAAAGCAGGGCAGCTGGCCTACTACTTGCACTCCTTTTGTGCGGAATCAGAAGAACTCCACCTCCCCTCTGCAGGGGACAAATATAGTAGTGGGATTGAGCAGGTGCCATATGCCACACATGCTTAAGCAGGACAGAGAGTACACACTGAGTCTGAAACTGGGAAAGAGATTCCCACACAAGGCAGTAAATCCAGTACTAGCTGCAAGAACTCTTTATCTCTTGGTAAGAAAATGTTCCAGGCCCAAGGCCCATTCTTATGGGGCTGAGTTGGGGTTAAAAAACTGCACATAATTCTGCCTTTCTCAATATCTCATATTTTCTATTCTTTTTCTCTCTGATATTCTTAAGCACACTTTTCCCAAAGCTTTTTAGTAAGCCTGGTTTATTTCCTCTTATGGCTTATAAAATATCATATAAGTTTATTTACTATGGCATTTGTTTTCCATAGAGTTCTGAGTTGTAGAATTATCTCCATGAAATATATTTGTAGGTGACCCTACCCAGGGCCCTGTGTTTTCTACTGGCTCCAAACTTGATTTTAATTTAACTTCGGGTTTCTGCATCATGCTTGTAGAGTAATGTCTGTTTCTCACATATGAATAAAAATGGATTGAAGTTTTATAATTTTTCTCATCAGGCCGTAGGTGGATAGGAAATGTTCTCACTGCTTCCAAAGGCTTGTATCTAGAGCCTGTATCCTGAACGCATTCTAGAAATGAATGTTAGAGCTTCAGACTCATCATGAAAGTTTATATTTCATTCATATATTACTGACTCTTTCAGATGCCTCCCCTACTTTTTTAATTTTGAATTTTCTTTTTATTTCTGGAATTTTGTATTTCTCTTCCTTTGATATGTTAACCTATGGATTTAATCTATTATTCGTATATATTGGGCTTGAAGTCAAGCCTTTCTAAATCAGATTGGCCCATCATATTCTTTACCTTTAGTATATGTATCAGTGGTAAAATATAGGAAGCCATCAATTGTGGGGTTGGTTTTCTGTATTTTCTTGCTTTTCTCTTATAGAGAATGCTAAAGGAGAAAAATTTTTTTGAATATCCTGCTATTTATTTATCCCTTTCAAATTGTTTATATAGAAGAGAAGCTGGGGGTGCCTGGTCTGCTCAGTCAGTTAAGCATCTGCCTTTGGCTAAGGTCATGATCTCAGGGTCCTGGGATCGAGCCCCATGTCGGACTCCGTGTTCAGCGGGGAGCCTGCTTCTCCCTCTCCCTCTGCCCTTCCCCCTGCTTGTGCTCTCTTGCTCTCTCTCTCAAATAAAGAAATAAAATCTTTAAAAAAAATTTTAAAAAAAGAAGAGATGCTGATTCTGGCATTTCAACACCCTGACTTGCTGGTGCTTACCTAGATAGCTGTGCCACATGGCAGCAAGACAAAAACGTTAGTACGATTGCTGGTATTCATTAACAGTGTTGGGGTGTTTTGGTCTGGAATGTGTTCAACTATTCATTCCCACATAGAAGATCTCATGTGCATGATCATGGGGAAGAAATGACTAGTTTCAGGAACAAATATGAAATGACTGTAAGGTTTATGGAGGAGAAAGAGAGTGGAACAAAGAATAATTTTACAAAGCAATGCAGTAGGCTATTCCAGGGTTAAAATAAATACAAAATAGCATTTCTATGATGTTTGCGTCGTGTGCATATTGCACAAATGGTTGCACTTCTAACCATTTCTTCCCAGCTAGTTTGTAGATTTTTTAGGTAGTGACTTACATGTACCATTGAGCTGTTCTCCTTGATCGCCACATGGTTTCTAGCATTTCCGTATGCTCCTTTTGGGGCTTGCTGTGATGCTGTCTCCTCATGCTGCTGGTGCTGAAATTACCAGTGCCAGCAAGGCCCACTAACGGCACAAGAGTAAGCAGGTGCAGACTGTCCCCTTCTGCTCTTCCTCTTTCCAGATGTAGGTGAGTCCAACTTCCAGCGAAGCCTGAATATATATATTTATTTATATATAGAATATGTGTGTGTGTGTGTGTGTGTGCGTGTGTGTGTAATCTTCTGGCAACAGCAAGATTATTGACCTATCATTTTCTATAAACTTGACCTGTGCCGAGCATATGTGTGTAATTGTATTATCACATCCAAACAGAGCTGATGTAGGTAGGCACTTTTTCTGTCTGTTTTTGCATTTGAGGAAAGGTAAGTATTGAAATTTTAAAAAGTTTTCCCAAGGTCTCAAGGCCAGTTAGAAGAAAATCCTAGACAGACAATCAAATATACCTGAAAGCAGACCTCAAGCTCTTAAATAACACACATAAAACATATTCTTGAAAACTTATTTGTGCCTGCCCCTGTGCTAATGTTTTATATGCTCTATTGCATTTTTCCTTAAAAGTAAACCAGAAAAAACAAACAAACAAACAAAAAAACTATTATTGGGTTTTGTTTTATTTTTAAAGAATTTTTTTATTCATTTGAGATGGAGAGAGCACGAGCTAGTGGGTGGGAGAGGCAGAGGGAGAGGGAGACGCAGACTCCCTGCTGAGAAGGGAGCCCAATATGACATGGGGCTTCATCCCAGCACCCTGGGATCATGACCTGAGCCGAAGGCAGGTGCTTAACTGACTGAGCCACCCAGGCGCCCCTAGACTATTATTG
The DNA here is from genome assembly GCF_002007445.2 of Ailuropoda melanoleuca. NCBI lineage: Eukaryota > Metazoa > Chordata > Mammalia > Carnivora > Ursidae > Ailuropoda > Ailuropoda melanoleuca. The sequence continues at coordinate 51,958,041 of NC_048219.1, read as the reverse complement.
TTTTAATCCCAATTGAGAAGTTTACTAAGCTTCAGAGACATCAAGTAACTTACCCATGGTCGCACACAGTAAGCAGCAAAAGGTAGTTTAAATCAAAATCTATCTGGTGCTCATAGTCTTTTTTTTTTTTTTTTTTTTTTTTTTTAAAGATTTTATTTATTTATTCAACAGAGATAGAGACAGCCAGCGAGAGAGGGAACACAAGCAGGGGGAGTGGGAGAGGAAGAAGCAGGCTCATAGCAGAGGAGCCTGATGTGGGGCTCGATCCCATAACGCCAGGATCACGCCCTGAGCCGAAGGCAGGCGCTTAACCGCTGTGCCACCCAGGCGCCCCTGGTGCTCATAGTCTTAACTATTATTTTGCTACACATCCTCAAAATAAATTCTCAGTCACTTGCTAAATTTTAAATAAATTCTTGGCATTATCATTTGTGTTCTAGTTTAGGCTCTTCCTCCAAGACTGAAGCTGAGAGAAAAACATTGGTGCTGTATTTAAAATCGATCTTTCTTATCTCTGCTTATCCTAAACCCTTAAACTAAAATGTTATTCTTGATAAATTTTCCAAAGAGTAAATTTTGAAATTAATGTGAAGTAAATCACCACTGCACTTAGCATCAAAATCCAGAGATGGCTACAGTTGGGGTTCAACTTGGACCCTTAGGGAAAAATAAAGTCCTTCTTCTGAGTGTAATACTTGAGCATAAAAACAGAAGCTGGATGTGTGCATTAAGAGATCTCTTGAGCACCTGGGTGGCTTAGTCCACTAAGCATCTGCCTTCAGCTCAGTCATGATCCCAAGGGTCCTGGGATCGAGTGCCGCATCAGGCTCCCTGCTCAGTGGGGAGCCTGCTTCTCCCTCCCTCTGCTCCCCTTGCTTGTGCTCTCTCCCTCTCTCTCTCCCTTTCTCTGTCAAATAAATAAATAAATAAATAAATAAAATATTTTTTTAAAAAAAGATCTCAACTTCACAGCAAAAACATCAAAGGTATTTCATATGCTTTCTTTTTGAAGTGATAGAACTTAATGTCTATTCTAATGTCACTTTATATAACAGCTCAAACTGTTAATATCTTCTGTGCTTTTTTATTTTAGGTGGCTTAATCTGTTTCTAAAAAAAGAAATTGGGAGAACCTAATTTCTATGATTTGATATAGGCATAGAAAACTAGGAAATGATTAATCGATCATTTGAAGAAACATTGATTTGAAATGGATTTTGTTATCGGTGCTATTTTTTGCCTTTATCAATGTGTATGTTTTCCAAAAGATGCACAAAGAAGTTTACTAAGCCACAAGTATTCTGAGTAATACTAAGTCTAAAGTATTATTCCTCAAATTTAATTAAAAACAAATAACAGTTCAAGACTTTTCCCTCCCCCCCAGCCCCAACCACTACTCTACAATATAGCACTAAAAAATCCCTGGAGGAAGTTATAAATGTTTCCAACAAACAAAATGAAGAGAAACATTAGTCAGTTTCAAGCCTCATTTACTCAGTGATGGGAGGTAACAATGTCATAAATCACTGACTACCTTTTAAGTCATATGATCTTTTGTGCCATGGGCCTTTCGATAATCTTTTCCTTTAACCAACATGAAAATATTTGAAAAATAAATATTTTTAAGAGCTCAAGAACATGGAATGTGAACAATATATGAGAGTAATGATGAGTTCTCAGAAATAATCCAAGGCAGTTGGAGGCAGCAGTTCATAAATGTCATTTATTAATGATATTTGAAGAACCATCTTTATAAAGAAAATCTATGTGAGAGAAATGCATATTTAATAACAAATGAAAATACAGACTGCAGTGCCTTAAGAGATAATTTCAGTATTTCCAAGATGAAATACACCTTCATTTTGACAAAACAATGTTCCACTATGCCTTAGCTAATTAACTACATATGCTTCACATCGTATCTTAAGGATCTGCTTTAATATTTAGGATGGAAACAAGACATTTTAATGGAGGTTTAAGATTATGAACAATAGTTTATACTTCAAACCTAAACCATGTAATGTGAGAACGTATTTTGAATAGTACAAGCCTATTTAAATGCCAGACTTGCAATTGTATATCATATGCAATTTATTTAAAACTTAGATTCATTCCTCAATTTAAAATGTTATGTCCTTTTATTAATGGCAAACAATATTTAAAAGCCAAAGGCATTGCCAAAGAAAATGGCATATCTAGAAAGATCGTAAATAACTCTAAGCACTTTACATGTAAAATCTACCAGAAATGCAAAATAATTACATACAAGTACTGTTTAATGAACATTATACCTTTGAACAGTCTATTGACACTTTTGAAAACATTGAAACAAATACATGAAAATTCTGTATCATTTTGTGCCTCAGTATCAATTGGAAATTAAAATAATGCTTGCATTTTAAAATGAAATTATTAAAATATATCAACACATTCACATACTTTTTGGCTTAAATATAGTATATACAAATATCTCATATGTATGCAATTCTTGGCTACATTTTTTTACCCTACACTTTAATAGTAAAGACTCTCCTTTTCTTATTGGTTTTATTGCCCAGAAATATCTTCCAGTGTGGGGTTTACAAGTGCAGAAAAGGATGAAAATTTGGCTCCTTTGAAGATGTTACAGAAGTAATATCTTTCATAGCAAAAGGAGGTTTTAGACTTTCTAAATGTCTTTGGCAGAGTCTATTGCAATGGGTTTCATACTTTGGTAGCATTGAATTCAGAGAACAAATGACTGTGCTTTTGTAGGAAATGTTCACTTGTCCTTTTCTTCTGCTTTCTGAGGATGGAATGAAAAAAAAAGAAATGCTATAGAAACTAACCTCTCTGGTCTTTGTTAAATGTGGATACACACTTTTTCCCCCCTTCTGTATAACCAATTTACTCAATTCAAATTCTAAAAATATGGATTGCTTAAAAACTGCTTCAATTCTTATTTTTTAAATTCTCAGAAAGCTTTACAAGTTCCTTTTTAAAGATAGTCACATAAAAGTCTCTAATACAGCAAGCCATTTATAATTTCCCTGATGCAATAACAAAATATAAATTGGTGGATAAATTACCATTTTACAAAGACAAATATTTTTATATTGACATCTTCTTATTATACTTGTCAAACATAATATTGCTAGCAGAATAAGTGTTTAGTGACAATTAGCATCAAGGACCAAATTCAAGTTTGAATCTGAAAAATAAAAAGTAGCTGCTTTATAGCATGCGCTCACAGGAGCAGTGAGTGCTCCAGAAACTGAAAGGAAGAAGATTTTTTAAAAATCAAATGAAAATAATTGCTTTTTCTACATGCCTGCTCATAGAAGATAAGTTATAAGCGGGGTGAGCACATCATTTAAACAAACAAACAAAAGAAGGTTATTTATTTTAGAGAGAGAGAGAGCAAGAGAGGGAGGGGCAGAGGGAGAGGGAAAGAGAATCTCAAGCAGACTCCGCCTGAGCATGGAGCCCAACATGGGGCTCAGTCTCATAACCCAGAGATCAGGACCGGAGCTGAAACCAAGAGTCAGACCAACTGTGCCACACAGGTGCCCCTTGGGCATGTCATTTTTATCCATTCATCATCCTTAGCACCATCAGTGTTGTCATCACCATCCAAAACACAACCAATTCCTTTTAGAGAGGTTATTTAGTTATATATAAGAGAACCGTTCAATTGCCTGTGGAAGTACATAATTTGGGGGTCAGATTCCTGCTCTGCCTTTTGAACTATTTGAGTACATTGGACAATCTGCTTCATTTCTCATTTCACATTGAATAAGATGGTCAAGACACTGCCTCATAGATGATGAACAATTAACAAATAATATCATTATTACTTTGACTATTATTAATGGTACGATACTATAATATTATAATTATCTCCTTTTTATAGAAAGACTTTAAAATTTTTTCTTAGGGGATAAATCTAGAAAGAAATGTCAGAAATCTAAACATGGGCAGTCAGTTGAATCCAGAGCCTAAGCTACCTAAATGTACTACTTAAATGTAAAAATAATGCTATTTTTTAAAATTATTTTTTTAAGTAATCTCTACCCCCAACATGGGGATTGAATGTACAACCCCAAGATCAAGAATAATAAGCTGTACTGAGTCAGGTACTCTAAAATAATGCTTATTTATCTCTAATTGGATAGTAAGCTCACGTGAGACTAGATTTATGTTTGAAAAATGATACACTGTCAAATAAATATGTATTGGATAAAAACTTCTTATAAAACATATGGTATGCTCAAGTGTAGTGCAAACATACAAGTATATCTGGTTAAAATGAAGAAGCAGATTTGGTTAAAACAAAATGAAATTAAATTTACAAGCAAATCTGATAAAAATATATTTTGAGAAAAAATGCTCTTGGCTCCAATATTAGTTTTTTTTTTTCCCCTAATAGCATTTAGATATGAACACATCTAACCACCAATGGAAAGCAGAGGGAGATGAACCACCTATCATCATCTGTGGTAGGAGAAACCAGTATAGCAATAGTTCCCATCAGATGATAAGTAATAAACATTTCAGCCTGAGTTTTAGAGAAAACTAAATAAAGGAATAAGATTCAGGGGCATTCATTCTCATAGAGAGTTGCAATCTAGTCCTGTGGAAGATTACAACAAAATCCAGTTTAGAGGCAAACTTCCTAGTTAAGATTCTTCTAGAAAAAGAACAAAAGCATAACTGAGATTAAGTTAGTAATAGACAACAGATAAAATATGAAAATGTCCATGGCAAATTCTGGGAAAGGACTTGTCCACATGAATTGAGAATATAACATTAAGGCACAATAGGCTGATTTTATTGGTCCGTTCATACATACCTAAGGTATGATCTAAGGCAGAGGCCCACAGGCTCTTATCTAGAGTATTTTTAAATTGAATAATTTCACAGGACCCCCCCCCACTATGATTAGCTACATATATTGTGAGCCAAAATGTAACTTAAAAAATGAAAATAAATTAAAATTTAAGTAGCTCTCCAATTGACTAGTAAAATTTCTCTAGGTGTACAAATTAATCCCTAAGGAGTAAATCCATTATGATTAAGAAAGATGCTGCACTGAGGATTAGAAGAGCAACTTGCTAAAATAGTAAAGAAATTTTGGTCTAACACATTTGCATTAAATGTCAATTTTATGGAAAATTCTTATTAAGGATCTAATTGCCTTAAAATTTAAAGCGTTAAAATTTAAAGATATATAGAATATTTTAGTAAAGTTAAAAAAGTAGTGAAGATAATAAACACGGCTTTATAGAATAGGAAAAATGGTAGTTATAAGTCTTAAGCATCCACATAAAATAAAGAATATAACAAAACTCTTTATGATTACTCTTTATACTGTTGGAAAATATCTAAACACATTCCAAAAGTACGGATAAATGTAAGGTAATCAACATCTTTGTTGGATTGCACAGTGGATGAAGTCAAGACAGTTTTGAATTAAATGATATTCTGCCCTGAAGACTTTGATTAAATTATGTGCTTCCCTACCTAATGTTCTAGATATTTCTTAGAAGTTCCTAGAGTAGTCTGGCCAGTGAGGATTTGACCTTTTTTTACAGAGCATTGGTGAGTCTTCCTGACCAGCTGCATCTGATGATCACTGTACATAAGTTCAAATAAAATACAGATACAGGTAGATAATTGAGTCAAATCCTAAAATAAAGTTAAGTCACGGAATAAGAGCAAAACATACATGGGGGAGTGGGGTGGAGGAATGGGAGGAAAGATTGAGGAGGAGAGAAAGACCAAAAAGACTCCCAAAACAAAACAAAACAAAAAACCCTGAGGGGCTGGCTGCTGAGAAGAGGAAGGAGGGACTGCGTACAAATGGCTACATGAACCACTGCATTGCTTGCAGTCCATCTCCCATTTTTTGTCTGTGTGCTGGCGTTCACGAACACATAGCTTTAATCAGAGTATGGAGTGCTTTATCTATAAATACAGTGTTGTTTGAGAACATTCCTATTCCAGTGCCTTTCTTAGAAGAAATACTCAGCAAAGATTTCAGCCAAATTCCCTTTAGTCAATCATTTTGAAATATCCTCAACATACAATAAAGGAAAAATTAGAGTTTTACATGACCTGTTAACCCATTGTTTCCTTCTGACTAATATGACAGTATACCAAGGCAAAAATTATTGCATATTTTACTGTATATTGCATATCCCTCAAGACCAATATATTCTATATCATGTGACTCTCAAAGTTCTGTACCTAATAGTTTTATGGGAAGTTTTTTTTCCTCCTCCATTCTAAAATATAAATTCCTTTATTTCTATTATACAAATTTGCTTCTTTATAATTATCCAAGTTTGTGATTTAATTACAAAGATTCATTCGTCTGCAGTCTCTGTATACTGAGTCTATATATTTGGCTTTCCTCTCTAGGCAATGAAGAGTCCTTGAGAGCTTTGGAGGCCTCAAGTGATATGATTAAGTATGTGTTTTGGTATGATTTGTTTGGCCTATTTACATAGAATAGATGCATTGAAGTGTGTTCAAAATATGACAGAGACATCTAAAAGACTTATTTGATGAGAGCAACAAACGTTATGTATGTTAATTGTTGTTCCTTCTGCTTTAAACACTCATTCTCCAGATCTTCACAAGACTGGCTCCTTAATTACATTCCAATTTCTGAATAGAATGCTCCTCAGAGAGACTATTACTGACTACCTATCTCTTTTTCTTTCTGGGACACTCCCTCACTCACTCTCTTGCTTACCTTTATTCTTCTTAACACTTACTGCTGCCTCGGCAAGTGTCTAACTTGCTTAATTTGTCTTTCATATTAGATTCCAACCCTAAGAGGACAGTGACTTTGTTTATCTTGTTTACCACAGTAACTCTAGCCTGGAAGAGTTTCTGGCACATGGGAAACAATACATTTTTATTAAAATGAGTAAATGAAGATCAGTTCAGATCTTCAAAATCTGAATGCTGATCAAATGCAGATCAAAGTGATAGTGTCATTAACAGAAAACAGGACACTAAGAATATCTCTTATACTAGAAAGTACAACAAAAAAATATAATTTCTACCTGCCCTTACTCAGCCTAAAACGTTTTAGGAGATTTACATAAATATATTCAAATGCGTTTGAATATAATCTCAAAATTTAGAATACCTAACTCCCAAACGTATCCTTACTTGATCCCAACTTATTTTCATCTTGGTTCACCAGCTTTGAATTTGTTAATTCCTTGGCCCCAAATTTAACCTGCCACCCTCCTCCTGGTTTGGTTTGCATCCTGACTTTTATTTGTCATTTAGGTCAAAGAGAGCATGAGAGTTCCTTGCTCCAACTTTTGTTTCCCGGAGAACCAAGCTTCTTTCTAACCTCTAGATAACCCTCAAAGAGTAGGAATAATTTGGATTGAAAAATGAACTATTAACCTTCAGATTCAAGGAAGTGCATGGTGGTGGTGGTGTCATTCCCTCCCACTCCCCCAATGGAAATCCCAATGTTCATTCTTCTTTCAAAAAGTATTTAATTAGCACCTACCATCAGTAGAATCTGACCAACTTAGATTTCAGAAGCGAATGCACCTTTCAAATTCAAATCAGATGAAAATTAGTACCACCCATTTTGATTTAAATGGTGGGTTCAGTCTAAGTAAGGAAGAAAAAAAAGTCTGTATCAGAAACCAGAAAGTTGTATTTCATGAAGCCCCCATGTGTTGAAGTGTTCGTGTGTATACATTATGCTAATATAAATGTTATCAATACATTCAAAATATGTGCTTTGCACAGTTTTTTAGTGTCACTGCAGAAAAATTAAAAGCACTCTTTATTTTCTAATGTAGCTTTGAAGCAAATCCTTAGCTACATATTAATGATCAAAATAATATGCTTGCCCTAATAACTTTGTTTCATTCATAGTCTTAAATCAAAAGGTGGCTCTTCGTGCTTAAAGAAAATAAATGCAAGCTATTAGTTTCATAAAATGCGTTTATTTTGACATAACAATAAAATAATTGTTAGTTAGCTAATATGTCAGTTTCCACGATACATGTCTGGATTAGAAACAGTAAGACCAAAATAATTACCTAGGTAAGACATGTTGATTAACATGATGAAAGCATAATGCAACTTCTTTTCTATTGCTCAAAGTTATGTTTACTATAGATTTGAGATTCCAGTGCTGTAAACAGCCCATGATATCTGAAAAACTTATTAAACATACAGGAAATTTGATCTAAGGAAAGCATCCTCATCTCTTTCATATACTGCAAATCCCAAAATAAGAGATGAGAAAGGGTTTAAGCAATAAGCCCAGATTTTGAAGCATTCGTTAATTATTATTTTTTGCTATTTAAAAATATCTATGTATAAAAAAGGCAAGAAAGCTTTAAGCCTTAATAGACTTTGCCTCTCATGAACAACTGAACATCAAGGGAGCATTCCATTATTGGGCAGTATCTTCTTTTGAGATCTTCCAAATACTTCAAGGCTGCAAAAGCTGATGGTTCCTGACTTAAATCTTTTGGTAAAAAATGGACTTTAGCACCTGTGCTAATAGTTATGGGCTTTTAAAAACTTTTCTTCTTGAATGAAATAATTTTTTAATTGGGTACTTTTATATTCTGAGTATAGCTAAATGTGGTCCTGCCTCTCATTTAATGTAATTATATAACCATCATATAGTTATCTTAAGATAACTATAAGATAACATAGTATAATTATCTTAACATAATTATAGTAAAGTTCTTTTACTGATACCTAGCTTATTATGGTTTATTAGAGGAGTCAGTTAGTTGTAGTCGCTAGCTGATTTATATGGAGCTTAGAACAGAATCAGAACAATTATTTTCTGTAAAAAAGAAAAGTAACTAACTGCCACATTATACTGAAATTGCTTATTTGATGTCTTTCTTCCTAGGCTGTAAGATTCCTGATAACGACGTTATTTACTTTTTTCAGCTTTATCTCCAGTGCGTAGCACTGAGCATGGCATATAATAGTTGCATGTTAAATGTGATTTAAACAAGCTTAGCAACCACATATCAGAGGAAAATTGTTTGGAAGTAGTAGAAAAGTTTAATATGAGAAGTAAATCCTAAGGGTGTTCATGATTTCCTTTAAATGTTGCAAGTCCGTTTTCACAATCAATATTGTCTCCATCATTCACCCTGTGGAACTGATATGTATTTCTATTGTACGGATAAGGAAACTGAGGTTTAAACAGAGGATGGAGTTTTCCCATTTCTCTAAAGCTAGCAAGCAGGTGCTGATGGGTCTGGAATACATACTGAGGTCGAGCTTCAAAGCGCAAACTCTTTACTGCTGTGCTGCCTCTGCTGCTACATAGATGCGTACCTAAACCAGAGTTGACCTGGGTTCAGTGTATTGAATAGGAAACCACCTAGTACCTCTGTCACTATGAGCACAAAATCAACTTCTTGTCTACCAGATTTCTAGGCAAGTTTCTTTCTTTGTTTATGATCTATTTTTTACAGCTAGAATATAAGCTCTTCTAGAGTGACAAACTTGTCACTTTAGCCATCACATGTCGTACCTAGAAGTGGAATAAAAGTATTTGCCTTAGTCCATTCAGGCTTCTGTAACTCTGTACCACACACTGGGTGGCTTATAAAACAACACATTTTATTTCTCATAATTCTAGTGGCTGGGAAGTCCAAGATGAAGGCACTGGCATGGTTGTGTTCTGGTGAATGCCCTCTTCCACGCTGCAGACTATCAACTTGTGTGTCCACATGTGGAGGCAAAGCTAGGGAATGCTGCGGGGTCTGTCTTCTCAGAGCACTGCTCCCAGTCATCAGAGTTCTGCCCTCATGACCTAATCACTTCCCAAAGGCCCACCTCCTAACGCCATCACCTTGGGGGTTTCTTTGAATTTTGGAGAGACACAACATTCAAACCATGGCAATACTGCCCTGGAATTATTCTCATAAGAAGTTAATCAATCTGTACTGAATTAATGAACTTGTGGCAATACAAGAAATGAATGTCAGTAATAACCAAGTTCATTTTTGAATTGCAACCGAAATATTATTACAATAATGCTTCTCAGCACTGTGTCTAAGACAAAGGGCGATATTACAATATAGTTAAAACAGAGAAGCACTACCCAAAAAAATTACACTCTTTACATCTTTAATATTTTAAAGGCCAATCAAATGCTAGTGTCTTCGTTAGCAGGCAGTTCTCTGTTGTGTAATGGAGTCAAGAAGTTGATGAACCTAGGTTCAAAATAGAGCTCTAACATGTATTAATTGTGTGCTTTTCAATAAATCACTTAATCCCATCTGTAAATGGCAATATTAATAGTATCTGACTTTTAGATCTGTTATGAGACTAATATGTTGTTAGAAAATGAAGTCCTTAACTCAGTGCTTAGCATATAATGATCATTTAAAAGAATTATTATTAGTGTTTGAAACTCTAGCTTTCAACTATATCTAATTACTTTATAAAACCCTGTTTGAGAAACAAAAGATAATTTACATACTCAGTCACTTGCTTTTAACCTTTTTTTATGGCTGAAAGAAGTTTTTTCTTGTTATTTCTAAGAGTAATTTGCATATTTTTGGTTAATTCCTCCGTATTGGGCACTGCTAAATTACTAAATGTAAACTGTTCCATTTATAACTAATTTTAGTAGTACTAATAGATATGAATAATTGCATAAAACTGCTAATCCAAGTAATAGAAAGCCACATTATTGCAGCCAGTTTTTAGGCATGTTTATTGTAACATATTTTTTTAAGATTTTCACACAGCCTTCTGCTTATCTGAGCAGAATATAGCTATGCATAGTTACCTAGCATACCAAAGGAATCTTAGAAAGGGGAAAACAAACAAAACTTGATTTCTTTAAGCCATTTGTTTAATGTATTAACAGACTTATCAAAACTATCGGACCAAGATTAATTCTTAAAGCAACCCAAGGCAGTAACATTCATGACTTGTTTCAAGGATCTAGCAATTAGTCGATTCTATTAGTTCGTTAAGTATATTTATTCACTGTATTTTTTTATTGGATAATGAAGGAAAATTATTCATTTAGTTTCTGAATCAGTATTTCCCAATTCTATCATGTTAGTTTTCAAATTTCAAAATAGCTTTTAATTTTTGTATGCATTTTTCTTTATAATTTTATTTTTTCATATATGGTTCTAAATGTGTTCAAACTTACTAATTAAAAAAAAAAAAAGACTGTACTCATTCATCACCACTGCCACAGCTGGTCCTTCACTGGTAGTATTCCTATCAAACTTACCAACGGCCCATTGAAGTCTTTAAAGGACTCAAGAATGTTAAAATCTAAATAGGTACATACCATTGGAAAGATTTCTTATCAAATACTTCTGTTAATTTTGTTTTCTCTACAATCTCATTATCAGTTCACTGGGAAGTGAAGAGGTCTTAAATGTTCTTATCACATTCTTGTCAATAGGAGAAAAAAGAAAGCTTCAGAGACCTTTGCTTCTATGTATTTCTGCCAATCGAGGTAATCCAGGAGATAAATGAAACAATAAGAAAAGACCCTATTCCTTTGTTCACCACTAATTCATCACACTTTTCACAGCTGGATCTCAACTGAAGCAACACAGATTTGACCTTTAAATCTTAGCTTGGTTGCTTTTGATCCTACCTCCCACAGGTATAACTTTGTGGAATTCAGTACTTCCGTTGCCCTTTTTCCATAATTTGACTTTGATTTATCTTTTAACCATCAGCAGCCAACATTAACACACTAAACCATAGGTGTGAAAATCAAGCAGTGTGCTTTATCAGGCCTGTAATCATATATATCTATCCAATGCCAATCTATTAACTTTAAGGCAAAAATACAATTTGATTGCATTGATTTAATAACAGAAGAAATTTGCACGATTAGTCATCTTGTTATAACTATTTTATCTGCCTTGGGATTTTGAGGTTGAGGTCCATTTACAGGCAAAACATATGAAGTCATTGATGAGATAAAAAATATAATTCAGGTGCAGTATTCAGTTATTATGATTGCACATAAAATAATTTTATTGATGCATTTCTTTTTTCCACCTCGCACACACACGTAGTGCATTCTAAAGCTGCACTGAAAGTTAATTCAAGAAGGTTTACTGAACAATAAAAACTTAAATCCGTAAAGACCACTTTTTCCTAATAATTGTTTCTTTTACACTGGTATAAACCCACCTGACCCTCCAGTAATTTTTTACTTCTAAGCAACTGAAAGTTAATGAACCACAAATTACACTGAGGAAGAGAATTGGCTTTTTACAAGGAGCTGGAATGTGTTGAATGTGGTGAGAGAACATTAACAAATCTGTCAATTAGCCTGGAAGGTATTTTGACTTTTATGTCTTCTGTTTGCTTGCTCCATATATCAAATGAATTCCCTTCATTTTGTTTAGTATTATTTCTAATAATAACAATATCCAAACAGCCTTTTTCTCAATCCAAAATTTATCTTTTATGACAGTGTTCTCTCCAAATTTCAGAGACCTAAACCCAAACTTTTCAGGCTCACAGCGTAATTATTATAGCTGTAGTCCTACTTCATGACCCTTAGTCTAATAATCTGGGGAGAATATAGCTATTCTTCCATAAATTCTTTTATCAGTTTATACTAGTAAACTAATCCGTATTTGAATCAGGGCCCTAACCATACCATGTATTAAAGGAAGAGTGAGACATTACAGCATTTCCTTGTACTTTCAAAGGCATTTTACTCATAAGTCTCTTCTAGTATCTAATAAGATTATCTCTTCATTAGTGACAAGGTAGATTGTTAATATTTATAGTCATTCATAGTCTTAATAATTTTTCCCAAGTGCAAACAGAAGAAAGTCTACTAGTGTTATCTACTACTTTTTAAGGCAGTGGTTTTGAAAACTTGGTAAACCTGAAAGCCCAAATTCAAAACAAACGTAACTAAGAGAGGCTTTAATTTTTTTTTTTTAAATGGAAAAGAAATCAAAGATACAATACTGAGATGGAAGAGAATCCTTATCTTCCTTTGTTTAACTTTCAGGGCTCAAGAACTAAAAACAAGCAAAAATAATCACAATATAAACTATCATGAGCAAGCACATAAAAATTGTCCCATCTTTGGAGAAGTAATTATAATTTGAAGTACCAATATTCTTGTTTTTTACTATAGATAAAGAGGATTTTAAGGAGACTTATGATTATTAATTTTTTATTCTAGAATTTCCTTAATTGCTTTCTACCAGGTTTCAGGTCTAGGAGTAATATTTAAGAAAGTAAGAGTGTAGCTACTTTATAATATAAAAGAAAATAGTCCTGAGGATTAGAAATCTAGGGAACCAACCTAAGGTGACTGTAATGGTACTATATTATACTTGATCTTAATGTTCCCAATATCCGGATATGTTTTACTATTATAATACCCAGAGGATGACACTTTTGTGGTTTATAAATTCAGTTGGGAAAATTATACAGAAAACAATTTATTGGCCAAATTGAGACCTATGACAATCATGAAATCACAGAGATATGTGTGTAGTAATAGATATTTTAGAAAAGGTAGTTTTTGTTTGTTTACTATAAAGTATTCCACTGATAAATAGAACAGAGAAAAATTAAGCTGCCAAATACTTCTGTTTTATAAATAATCCTTTAATGGCTATGCATTCTTCTAGTATTTTGAGAATTCTGTTTACTTGTAATATGGTAATTAAAAACATATTCTATAAAAATATGCTTCTCTTCATTGAAGACTTTAAAAATAATTTCCCAAGAGCGCAATGCTACTGCAGAGCTTAATGCTTAGATATTTTTTGAATTTGAATTGACATTGCTTGGGTTGGTGAAGTATTTTATTTGCTACATAATTCATGCTATATGCAGTTTCAATTAATAAATAATAATTTTTGGAAATGGAAACCAATTATGTTCCCTTTTCTATTCTATTTTTTTCCCCACAAGTAGACAATAAGTCATCAAATAAAAAGCTATTGTCAAGAAAAGATGTGTTTATATGATAACAGATCACAATAGTTAAACTGAGTGAGCAAAATTTAGCCTTCAAATACTCAGAAATCCAACTTTGCTAATATACTTTTGAATTTTACATTGTAGAGATAATGAACAGTGGATTTCCATGCATGTCAGAAAATACTTATAGATGGACTAACTCAACAAAATTATAAACAGCAAATATGCAAAACCTAATGTTAATCTTTGACTCTCTCCTCTCATTTCAATGTAACAGTTATCTATTGATAAAATAATGCTGAAAACCACCCATAAAATTTCAGGAGCACAAAACATCCTTATATTATATCCCAGAAGCCATTTGTCTAAATGGTTCTGTGCTCTGTGACAGGTTTGGTTACTCTTCTATGGGTTCAAACAGGGGACTGCAAGAAGGTGATAGTTCAGTTAGGAATCAGCTAGTTTAAGATGACTTAAACTGGTACCACTCAGTTCTGCTCTAGATATTTCTTACCCTCCTGTGAGCTAGCTTAGGCTTGGTCCCATGGTGGTAGTTGTGTTTCAAGATAGAAAGTGGAAATGAGAAAGCACTTCTCAAGCTTGCATTTGTATCAGGTTTGCTACTCTCCTGGTGGGCAGAGAAAGTCATATGGCTAATCCCAGAGTTATTCTGTAAAAATAGACACCACCTCTTGATAGACATGGTTGCAATGTCAAATTGTTAACGAGCTTAGATATTTGTCTAGATAGAATGCTGCTGGAGCTTTTGCCAACAATCCATTGCATTCTACATCAAGTTGGTTATCAGCTCCTTCGGAATACAAAACCATACGGTCTCTGTGATTCCTTTCTGACCTGTTTCTAATATTACCACCCTAACGTAAAATCTTGTTGACACTTACCTGAACTGTGGTACTGATCTTGTAACTAGCTTTCATCTCTTCTAAGTGTTGCTTTTCAGTATTTCCTACAAACATTTCAGGTATTTCAGGGTTTTTTGTTTTTTTGTTTTGCTCCTCTTTTCTGCTATATTTAATGACCCTAATTTGAACCTGGGATAGTGATGTGCTCTTCTTTATATCTTCCACAGTCTTTGCACATGTTGGACACAAATGAAACATTTTTAATTAGGTAAATAGATAAATAAAAAGAAATCACAAAATAACCAAATCTAATATATCAACCTCAGATATTTTCGACTATATTTCCTTGGGATTCCTATGAATTCAGGTCACCTTTACAAACCCTTATAAGTATGACTTTACTTGGGGTGCTGGATGGCTCTGTTGGTAGAGCATGTGACCCTTGATCTCAGGGTTGTGAATTTGAGCCCTGTGTGGGGTGTAGAGATTATTTAAAATGAAACATCTTAAAAATATATATATGACTTTACTTAAGTCCTACATTATTGACTGTTGGATACCAGTTGCCAATTTTGTGGCATTCTAAAGCTTTCTAAGAAAAGTTATGCTCACTCCTTTTTTATTGTCTCTTAAACTTATGAAATACAATGAGATATTTATACTAGAGGCAGTGGTATGTTTCCTGTTATATTTGAGTTTGTAGAATTTGCAGACCTGAGAGAATTCTTATGGTAGCAAATAAGTAACATTAAGACAAATGCTCAGTTCCCTCTTTGATTGATTGTTATCATAATTATCGTTCCAGATCCTCTTAGTATGTAAATCACCCTTGAGGAATAAATTAGTCCTTTGGGAAGCTTCATCAACTCCTTAAAGTATATGCTTCATGCAATTATTGCTTTAAGAGACTGACTAATACCAATGTGGCTTAAAGATTTTTATGATGTTTCCCAAAGGCTTAACTACATCAGCTAATAATGCATTTGCTAGTATTTTACGACTCATCACAGGTTCTGAACGTATAGTTTGTGTCAGAGAATCCACGAAAGACCATCTTTTCTCAAAATGTATCTATATCATGATGGATCAGACACCAATAGTGTTAAAGTGATTAAGCCAGGAGGCCATTGGATAGATGGCTCTAATGCCTCGGTATCCTATATAAGCAAATAAAAACCCAAGTCACAGTCAATTCTTGTAAATATCTCGTGGGTAAGAAGAACAACCAATCACAAGCAGCTAACTAAGCTTTCTCAAATGAGACAACAACTTAAGCTATAGCCAATCAAATAATTTACTTGCTTTGCTTCTATATCTTTTCTATAAAAATCTTGACCCTAGCTTATCAGTAGAGCACTCCTAACCACTTCTGGTTTACTGCTACCCACTTGGAATTGATTTTTGCTCATATAAAGTCAAAATTTGTAATATGTCTCTGTCTATCTTTTAGCAGTAGGGTGACCATATAATTTGTCCAAACCAGGACACTATTGAGAGTGAAATGAGTGCAAATAATACCTGTAACAGAAAATATAGGACTCTTCTAGGCAAAATGAGACACATGGCCACCATGGATATCAGAAACCCTTTAAAATAAGGTTCCCAGACCAAACTGGAGTGTGCAATGTGCATATGTGTAGGTGTGCTTATTTTAGAAGAGATCCTAAGACCCTGTGGTATTAAAGGAAACCAGAATGAGATGGTAGAAGAACAGATTCCATTCAAGAACTATGACAATTGGAGAAAAGATATCTCAGTATAGAACTGGGCTTAATTCTGAATACAGCAAGGGCGGGTGATTTAGAGCCAAGGAGCAGGATGAAGGATCAGAGGATGAAAAATTACTAAAAGGAGACATCAAAAGAAGGGTAGAAGAATTCTTGTTCAACTCACCTAATGTTATTCTTGCTGAAGGTGGGCCAGAGTGACTAGATACCAGTGGTGGCAGATGAGAAATTTCTATCAAATACTGAGAGGAGTCAGATATCATGGGTGGGAATTCTCTCTTAAACTGCTAAAACTGGGCTATGAAAGCTAGCAGGAACTAGGTGACTAAGGTTGAGGCCTAACTGAGAAAAAGGCTCAGAGTAGCCAGATTAAAGTTTGATCAGGGAGAGAGT
This sequence comes from Ailuropoda melanoleuca, assembly GCF_002007445.2. Classification (NCBI taxonomy): domain Eukaryota; kingdom Metazoa; phylum Chordata; class Mammalia; order Carnivora; family Ursidae; genus Ailuropoda; species Ailuropoda melanoleuca. The sequence goes on along the minus strand of NC_048219.1, from coordinate 51,941,115 downwards.
CTTTGTCAGTGGGCACATTTTTCCATCCTCATGGAATGTACTGGTAGATCTTAAAGACTAGGATATGGGCATAGATTGAAATAAGAGGAAGAATGGAATATTTGTTGTCACAGTGTAAGTGGCTGGTTGGCTAACAGCTGCGGCTCACTTCTGGTTTTCTTCCTCACTCCTTTCTTTCTTCCAAAATTATTTATCAAGCAGACTATGAGGGGTATAATAATAATAATCAATATACAATGACTTTCTGTCCTCAAGGAATTCACATTTTGTTGGGTAGATGTTTGCCAAATAAAAATTACACAATTGAAATCTACTTACTTTTAATAAAAGTACCTTTATAGAGAACTATGGATGATGATAGATCTGATAGGAAACTGAACTCTTACGTTTGGGAAGGATTTAATCAGGAAATATTTTCTGAGGGAGTGAGGTTTACACCGTGACCTATCAGATACTTCGAATTCAGATACTCAGAAGAAGGGAGAAAAGATTTTCAGCCAAAGGACTCAGATAAAGCTACTCATATGAAAAACAAAAACAAATAATAAACATAAAAAAAAAAATCAGAAGGACTAAGAATAATAGCCAAGAGGATATTGAGAAATGAAGGAAGAGTTCATATCACTGAGAGCAATTTAGGTTATTTTAAGGACTTTAATTTGATAAAAAGATCATGGTAAGTTAGGGTAAGTGGGATAAGATAAATTCCAATATTTCAATAATTTAACGCAAATAGTATTTTTCCCTGGTATCAGAACCCTCTATGTGGTTGGTAGGTATTAGGCATTGTGTTGGGAGTAAGGAGGTAGTGGAGGCAGCAGGTCTGCTCCCTGTGTCATTAAAGAACTCAGTCTCCTTCCATTCCGTAACTCTGCCTCATTACATTTGTAACTCCAAATGTTGCCATAGGTATCAGTTTCCAGTCAACAAATGAGGGACAAGAGAGTGCCTGGAGGTTTTTGCAAGACATTCTATAGGCCAGTGTATATTTTTGCCCAACTGTGTTTTCCAGAACTCAGTTACTCAGCCCTTACCTAACTAAAGGCGAAGCCAAGAATTTATAGGTTAATGTGTTCAGGGTATAGGAGAAATAAGTTTGGTGAACATATAGCTTTCCTTATGAGGACTGAGACCATCTATCCCTGCATTCAGTTTGGATGCTGAGAACAGAAACCATACCTGCTGTCTACATTAACATGACTTTGGTAGTCCACTATATTCACTAACATTATTTTTCCAGAAGTCCCTTGCTTAGCAAATGATTTGCTTTTTTATTATAGGAACTTTCTAAAAAATACATCAGTTCTTCAATGGAAAGCATTAAGAAAGTTGTGCCCTATAAGATTCTTTGAATCTCTCACCCCAAATCCTCACTTTGCTGTTTCCACCAATTTAGCACTATTTAAAAGTGATTCTTACCAATCCCCAATCTATTCTCTGCCTGAGAAATCCACCTTAAATCAAACTTGGAATTCTTAATTAACTCTGACCTTACTTTTTGTCTTCTAGGATATTTCCATAACTCTAAAGAGGTAGTGTTCTCTCCCTACTGCAGGAAGAATAAAGTCTGCCTTGTGTTATCAACAGTTTGTGTTGGTATTATTTGAAGAAGCTAGTATTCAGCATTTGTATGTATACATGTATGTATTTATTTACTTATTTATTTATAATATAGAAGGATGTGGTCTGGCTTGTATTTGCTGTGAAACACTTGTAGTTTATTTTTTTATAATTTTACTGATTTGCACATAATTATATAATCTATAATAACTATATATAAATAACCAAACTCTAGGAGATTATAACTAAATCTTGGGGAGTTACATTTATCAGGATGATTTACAGTGTTAAACGACAGGCATTGTATAGTCAAAACATTAAGTTGTAGGGGGAAAGGATGTATTTTCAGATTATGTTAAATCTGGCAAATGCTCCCATTTCATAAAAATTCAATGTAAAAATTCTACATTGAATTTTATAACCGAAGTGAATTTCAGAACTGAGATAGAACTCAAAAACAAAACAGATAAAACCAAACAAGCAAAATCCCAGAGATATACCATAAGTAGATATAATATATTCCTTGAGAAAGTTTCCTGGGAAATTACACTTGAAGAAGGGCACCCACTGAAGAGCAATAAGCTATTTTACAAGCTACATAGGCCTCGATAGTAGTTGTCTAGCAAGGACACCGAAAACTATAGAAACAACACTGTTGATGACTCTTGGTCAAAGTCCCCACTTTGAGCATAGGTAGAGGTAGAAGTTTGGGATTACTTTACAGGTATTTCTTCGAAGGATTGACCATTCTATACAAACCATCAAAACCAAGCATGTTAAACATTATTTAGATCTAACTACATGCTGTCTATGAGAGATTCACTTTATTTTTTTTATTATTATTACTGTCTTTTTTTGAGAGACTCACTTTAGGTCTAAGGATACACATAGGTCAAAAGTGAAATGGTGGGCAAAGATATCCCATGAGAATGGTAGCCAAAACAGAGCGGAGTGGTTATACTAATATGAGACAAAGTAGACATTATATAAAGTCTTACAGGAGACAAAGAAGGACATTATATAACGGCAGAAGTGTCAATTTATCAAAAATACATAAATTATATATGCGTATATATGCGCCAAATATCAGAGCTTCTAAATATATAAAGCAAATATTGAGAGAATTAAAGAAAAAATAGGCAGACCTATAATAACAGTATGAGATTTCAATACCTGACTTTAAATAATAGAACAACCAGACAGAAGATCAATAAGGAAATAGAGGACTTAACACCATAGATCAATTGAACGTAACAAACCCAAATAAAATACTGCACACAACAACAGCACAATACACATTCTTCTCAAAGGCACATGGAGCATTCTATTGGCCAGGCCACATGCTCTGCCACAAAAGAAATATTAATAAACTTATTACAAATTTAAAAATCTTATTAGATTAAAATCACACACAGTATCTTTTCCAATCATATTGTAAAGAAACTAGGAATCAATAGCTAAAGGAAAACTGGAAAATCCACAAATTTGTGGAAATTACAGAATGTGCTCTTATGCAATCAATGGGTCAAAGAGGAAATCACAGAGGAAATAAGAAAATATCATGAGACAAATAAAAATAACAACATAACATACTGAAATTAACGGGATACAGTAAAAACCGTGCCAAAAAGGAAATTTATAGCTGTAAGTGCTCACATTAAAAAACAGGAAAGATTTCATATCAACAACCTAACTTTACACCTTAAGGAATTAGAAAAAGAACAAACTGAACCCAGAGCTAGCAGAACGAAGGACATAATAAAGATTAGAGCAGAGATAAATGAAATGGAGAATAGAAAAATAAAGAAAATCAATGAAACCCAGAGTTGGTTCTTGGAAAAGATCAATAAAATCGACATAGTTAAGCTAATTGAACATTATATATATACCCTGTTGTTTGGGATATAGGATTTAGAAGTACTGCATTTCTCCAAAAACACTCATTTGCAGTTGGATCTGAATTCGGTGGAATTGTTTATCATCTTTTCTCTTAACAATTATTAGATCTACAAATTTAAATATTTTTCTACCTTTTCTAAAAAAGGCTATTTGTACTCTGGTCTTTCTCAAATCACCAGTTAAAATGCAAAGATAATAAAATATTTCAGTGAAATAAAAACAGTATCTAAGTTTGAATTCCACCTGAAACAGGACATGAAACAAAAACGTAGTGGTCAGTAGCTTTGCAGGAGCTGATTGACCTTAGGAAATAGAACTGGGGCATTGCAGTGAGACTGGAAAAGGCGGATCACCAGGAAAGGGTGCATTAATGAACCAGTTACTGCTGAGGGCAACTGGGGCTCAATCCTGCTGGAACCTTCTAAGGAAATGTGTAGAATGCACATCAGAATTTTCCCACCAGTTTATGGGAAGGCTGCAGTATTGTCCCATAAAAGGAGGGTCGCCCTGAGGAACATTAACTCACTCACACTTTTGTTGCACTTATATATGATTAAGTGGCCTACTATTGTTTTTTGTTTGTTTGTTTTCCCAACTACTGTTTTAAGGAAAGCAAACTAAGGTATCCAGAGGTGTGCACTTGATTGGTTGAGGTGGACATTGGCAACAATGCACTGGAATTGTCCACTATAAGACTGCCGCAAATAGGTGACTACCAGGATATGGCATTGTGTGCCAGACATTATCTGGTAGAGTCCATCCTTTGTACCCCTCAGGTCTAGTCTTGAGCTGTCCATAATTCTTCTCAATCGGTGCCTTTTCCAAGTGGTGGGTGGTCACAATGTCAGAAAACTTAAATACTTAGTTACTTTTAACAAGAGAGTTCATCACTATACTTCAAATTAGAATCTATTTTGATATTGAAATTTTATTATTTATTAATTGATTGATTTATTCATTTATTTATAGCACAATAGGGAAGGAGCAGAGGGAGAGGCAGAAGCAGACTCCCTGCTGAGCTGGGAGCCCAGCACGGGTTCGATCCCAGGACCCTGAGATCATGACCTGAACCCAAGGCAGATGCTTAACCAACTGAGCCACCCAGGTGCCCCTCTATTACAGTATTATATAAAGTATTTGCTTCTTTAATAGAAGCTCAGAAAGTGGCAATATAGCTTTGGCAACTTCAATTCAAGCTTTTAAGATGATTTAGAAAACTGACAGATTAAAAATAGATAATTTATCCCTTAAACATGTTTGTTGTGTGGATAGAATGAATTACAATAACTTTATTGAAAATATTTATCTCACTTTTTCTTTCCACATATTAAAAATCAAAACAAAACAAAACATGGTAGGCTAAAACGAACATTAAATTCCAAGTGACTCTCTTTTGAGGAATAAAGATTTCCTGGCACATAGAAACAGATTTTAAAACATTTCTGTAGTATGCATAAAATTGTTTTATTATTCAATATTAATTTGAGACTTGTTAACTTCTCTTTTATACTTCACCTACATTGCAAGCTGATGTGAAGCTATTATTACTGAAATGAGAGTTTTAAAAAAATACAAGAAGGACTTTTTCCATTGACATTTTAATTTCAAGTATTTCACACCAACTGAAATAATGCCATCTCAGTATCACGTAAAGTGTTCTTTAAGACATCCTCTTTTTCTTTCACTATATATTATAATGTATCTGCAAATAAAATTCAGAAGAAAGATGTGATGGTTAAGAAGAAATTTTTAGTTATGTAATAAATTAAAGGATTTGAGCAAAAGTTTTCCTTTCTTCACTCAGTAAATCTGTATCTTTTCAACAGAAAAGCAGGTAGAGCCAATATTGTCTGAATTAGAAGCCCAAGTCGATAACAAATGAGAAAACAACAATAGTAATCAAAAGAGCAAAAAGAAAATCAAATCACTTGGAAAATATAAACAACTCTTCTAAGTATTCTTGAGTAAAAGAAAAATCAAATTTTATTGTTACAGTCAAATAAAAGGTAACAACAAAACAAACTGAATGAAACCAAAGGTATATTAGAGAAAAAAATCTAGAGCATTGAATGTTCAGGAAAAAATAAATTAATAATTCAATATATTTTGCTAAAAATAACTTAAAAAGAGAAATAACAAATGTAAAATATAAAATAATATGTTACAAAAAGCAAAAATTCTATTCAGTGAAAATGCAAAATGTGTATACTTGGCATTTGAAGATACAAATACAGTATGTAAGAATACATCAAAAGAAAAAATAAATATAGAATGTAATGAATGTTAAAGATGCTGCCGTAAGAGACTATTATTAAATATATCACAATGAGAACATTTAATTCTTTACTAATAATTTTAAAATCTTGAAATAATTATTTTATTGGTCAATGTCAATTGAACCAAGAGTTAAAAATAATTGAATAATATATTCAAAAATTAACAATGTTACAAAAAGCTAACCTCTAAGTAGAGGTCTCAGGTAGTTTCATAAGCAAATTTGTTGAGAAACAGATCACAAACCAGTAAGAATCAAGCATGACAGCTAGTACTATTTTTTTTTTTAAGATTTTTACTTATGTATTTGACAGAGATAGAGACCTCCAGCGAGAGAGGGAACACAAGCAGGGGGAGTGGGAGAGGAAGAAGCAGGCTCACAGTGGAGGAGCCCGATGTGGGGCTCGATTCCATAATGTGGGGATCACGCCCTGAGCCGAAGGCAGACGCTTAACCACTGTGCCACCCAGGTGCCCCACTAGTACTAATTTTTTGACATTCTCTATCACCTAAAAAAAGAAATGATATAGAAGCTATAAATAGGATTTTACGTGAGAACAAAAATAATTAATTTTAAAATGTTTATAATTAAGAATATTCAGCACAGCATCTACTTATGAAAGAAAATGGTCGAAATGATAGTTTAATACATTGCTAGGGAGATCGTAAATTTAACACTTTTCTTTAAACTAATTTTATAATACACATCAACAAACTTAACTTGCACATATCTTTTGAATTGTCGATTAGTCTTCCAGGAACTTATACTAATGAAATAATGAGACAATTGTGCTAAAATTTATGCACCCACCCCTATGCTTATTAGAGCTTGGTGTATAATAGCAAAACATGAAAAATTTATTAAATGTTTAACAATAATGCATCAATAATGCGAAACATTACATAATTTCATATGCAGCCATTTCAATTTAGGCTTCAATAAATAATTGTAGAAGATGGAAATGTATATTTTTTGCATACGAACTAGTACATGTTATATGCTTATGACACCATTCAGAAACATGTACACCAAAATTGTAGATGGCTGTCTTTTTTAGGATGATTTACTATTTTTCTTCCACCTTGTTAGTGTATTTAAGTAAAAGAAAGATAGAAATGCTTTTGATTATGGAGTAGAGGAAAGCAAAAGCTGATGTAGACATAACCCACTCAACTGATGTAGGATGGAGTACGGTGGAGTGTTAGAATAATGCTACAAAACTCAGTACTTCCTGAACGTAAATACCATTCATGGAATAAAAGCCACATCTGCCTGCCTTTTGTATAGAACAATAAAAGCAAACTGCTTCTTTGAAAATACAGTTATATTAATAGGTGACCTTTGAAAATTGCTAGATAGAAATACCAAATGTTTTCTGCAATTAGTATTAAGCAACTATATATGAAGACTATGATAATCATAATCATGAGACATAGACAAGGTGAATAAATCATAAATGAGAGCAGGAGAGACACTTTTCTCATAGTTTTACTTGTATAGTTGGTGAGCAGGATGTGGAAACTAATATTCTATTAATATTACAGTAGCATTATAGCTTTTTTTGTCTTTGTAGCTATTCTCAACTAGCTGTAAAGAGTTTTCATATTTCCAATACAGTTTTCTGTATTAGGATTTTTATTCTCTCAATTTATTTGTTGCTATTATCGAGTTCCAAAAATACATTTTTGCAGCCAAAATTATTTTATCAAGGCCAAGATAGAGGCTGCCCCATCCCGTTGACTATCTGACATTAATTCAGAACTAACTCTAATACATAGTTTTGAGCACCTACTATGTGCCATTTATGTCTCTGTAGAACTCAGCACGCCCCCAAAATGAACTCATGATCTTCCCCCATAAAGGGGGACCTATACCTGCATTGTGAAATCAAGAAACACTTTCAGGAACCTTGTACCATTGTACTAAACACCATGTTCTTGGATTTATTTGCCTTTCTCCAATGCCAGGGTTACTGTCATGGTCCCCAGCCTAAGTCTCTGTCCTTTTTTTCCTAGACTACTGATATGTCTTCCTACTGGTTTTCCCTTCTTTCCCTGTTGCTTTTCTCTCAGCTATTTCTTACATTGTCATTATATTCGAAAGAAAGTTACAAGTATGCATCTCTACCTCTTGTCTCAAAATTCTAGAATGGTTCTCCCGTATCATACAAATACAAAAATCTTAACAAGGCCCTTTAGAGCCTGCCTGCATTCTCCAGACAGATCTCACTTCACTTGTTGTCTCATTCTCTGAGATCCAGGCCTTTTTCTTAAGTTTTTTGAAGGCATCATGCCCCTTTCAGACATTCCTGATATCAGTCCCATAGTAAATTGTACCTTTACTTCCTAACACTTACCAAAATTTATATTGATACATTTTTAGTATGTTTATCAAATGCCCATTTTTCACATTAGACAATAAGCTGCTCAAGGGTAAAACAACTATATATTTTTACTCAGTGATACTCTACTCTAAGCACATACTCCATTCATAGCACTTACTAAGCATGCTATATTCGTTGTTATTTAATGACGCTACACACACATTTTTATAGCAGTATTTTTTTTTCCATTGGTATATAATTCACGCACCACAAATTTCACCCCTTGAAAGTGTACAATTCAGTAGTTTTTAATATATTCACAAAGCTCTGCCATTGCCATCACTATCTAATTTCAGGACATTTTACCACTCCCAAAAGAAACTAACAGTCGCTAACAGTCAGTTCCTATTGCGCCTTCCCCTAGTCCCTGGAAAATAATAATTCACTTTCTACCTCTATGGATTTGTCCACTTTGGACATTTCAGAGAGTAAAATAATATTGTATATGGCCTTTATGTTTGGCTTCTTTCACTTGGTATCATGTTGCCAGTGTCCATTCACATTGCAACATTATCAGTACTTCATTCCTGTTTATAGATAATATTTCATTGTATGGCTATACCACATTTTGTTTATTTTATCAGTGGGTGGGCAAAATGGGCTGTTTCTAGTCTTTGGCAATTATGAAAAATTCTATACAAACAGATGTGTACATTTGTGTGGACAGAATTTTTCATTTCTTTTGGGTACATAGATAGGAGTATCGTTTCTGGGCCATATGAAAATTGAACTTTTAATTTTTTGAATAATTGCCAAACAGTTTTCCAAAGCAGCTGCACCATTTACATTTCTTCCAACGATACATGTGGGTTCTGTTTCTCTGCATCCTCGGCTACATCCTTGTCTTTTTTTTATTACAGTCGCCCTAGTGGGTGTGAGATGGTACCTCATTGTGATTTTGATTTACATTTCCCTAAAGACTAATTATATTGAGATCTTTCCAGATGTTTATTGGTCATTTGCTTTCTTTGGAAAAATGTCTGTTCAAATCCTTTGTCAATTTTTTATTTGAGTGACTGGACTTTTTATTATTGAATTGTAATGGTTCTTCATATATTGTCAATGCAAGTCCCTTATCAGACATATGTTTCTTCTACCATCATTTTCTCTTTTTTTTCATGATAGTGTCCCCTGAAACACAGGTTTTAATATTGATCAAGTACAATTTGCTTTTTTTCTGCTGTTGTGTGTGCTTTGGGTTACATTGCTTATCCTAAAATCACAGTTTTCTTCTAAAAGTTTTGTGATTTTTAGCTCTTACATTTAGATATTGAATCTACTTTGAGCTAATTTTTTTGTGTGAGCTAAGTTTCCCCACTTCATTCTTTTGCATGTGGATATCCAGCTGCTCTGGGACTCCTTGTTGAAAAGACTAGTCCTGTTGTCTTGGCACTCTTGTTAAAAATCTGTTGACTAAAAATAAGGACTTATTTCTGGACTCTGAATTTTATTCCATTGGCATGTATGTCTATTCTTATAACTACAATGTCTTGATTACTATTATGTTCATAATAAATATAGAAATTAGAAAGTATGAATCCTTGGACTTTGCTTTTCTTCAAGTCTGTTTTGGCTAGCCTGGGTCCCTTGTATTTCCTTACAAGTGTTAGAATTAGTTTGCCAGTTCCTGCCAAACAGCAGTTGACATTTTGATAAAGATTGTCTTGAATCTATAGATCAACTTGAAGATTATTAATATTTTAATAATAGTAAATTTTCTAACCCATGAACACAGAATATCTTTTTTTTTAGGTTTTCTTTATTTTTTTCAATAATGTTTTATAGCTTTCAGTATATAATACACTTCTTTTGTCAAACTTATTCCTAATTATTTTACTCTTTAATGAAATTATAAGTAAAATTGTTTTTCTTAATCTGGATTTTGATTATTCATTGTTAGCATATTAGAAATACAACTGATTTTTTTTAAGATTTTATTTATTTATTTGACATAGAGACAGCCAGTGAGAGAGGGAACACAGCAGGGGAGTGGGAGAGGAAGAAGCAGGCTCCCAGTGGAGGAGCCCGATGTGGGGCTCGATCCCAGAACGCTGGGATCACGTCCTGAGCCGAAGGCAGACGCTTAACGACTGCACTACCCAGGCGCCCCACAACTGATTTTTTAAATATTTATGTTGTACCCTATAACCTTGTTGAACTAGTTTATTAGTTGTTATAACTTTTTGGTGGATTTATGAATATTTTAAATTCATAAGATCATGGCATCTATAAATCGAGATACTTTTTCCTTTCCAATCTGATGCCTTTAATACATTTTGCTTGCCTGACCACCCCTGTTAGAACCTGCCGCACAAGATTGAATGTAAGTGACAAGAGTGTGTATCTTTGCTTTGTTCCTTACCTTAGGGAGAAAGTTTCAGTTTTTCATCATGGGGTATGGTGCTAAATTCTGAGTTTTTCATAAATGCCTTTATAAGGCTGAAGAAGTTCCTTTCTATTGCTATTTTGGTGAGTGTTTTTATATATACTTGCATTGCTTCTACCCTTCTTTATACTACTATTTTCATAAATTTCATCTTAAACATTATGTGTTGAGTCCATATTTGTAATTATNGCTTCTACCCTTCTTTATACTACTATTTTCATAAATTTCATCTTAAACATTATGTGTTGAGTCCATATTTGTAATTATTGTTTTATGCAGTTATCTTTTAAATCATATATTTAAAAAGTTTTAAATATCTATATATCTATATATATCTACATATAGATATATAGATATATATAGATATATACTATTCTTTATATGTATCCACTAGTTACATTTACTGGTGTTCTTTAATTTTTTATGTGAATTAGATTACTGTCTAGTGGTCTTCTATTTCATCCTGAGGGATTTCCTTCAATATTTTTTGTAGGGTAGGTCTGCTAGTGAAAAATACTCAGTTTTTATTTATCTAAAAACATTTTAATTCATCCTACATTTTTGATAAATGGTTTTGTTGGTTATAGTATTTTTGGTTGATAGTCTTTTTCTTTTAACTTTTTTAATATGCTGTCCCACTGCCCACTGGCCTACTTTGTTTCTGATTAGAAATCAGCTGTTAATTTACTGATGATCTCTTGTATATAATGAGTTGCTTCTCTCTTGCAGCTTCCAAGATGTAACATTTGCCTTTGCTTTTGGAAGTATGATTAGGATGTGCCTAGATGTGGATTTTTTTGTTTTTTGTTTTTTTCTAGTTTATTCAGCTTCTTGGATTTGTAGATTGTTTTTCATCACATTTAGAAGTTTTTAACCAGTATTTCTTCAGATACATTTTATGTCCCTTTCTCTCTTTCCTTCTGAGACTCCCATTATACGTATCTTGGTATTCTTGGTGTTGTTTTGCAGGTCTCTGAGGCTCTGTTCATTTTTTTCTTTCTTTTTATTTCTGTTCCAATGACTGGGTAATCATAATTGACCTATCTTCAAGTTTGTGCTTCTTTCTTCTGCCAGCTTAAATCTACTGAGACCCTCTAATAAATTTTCATTTTAACTTTTGTACTTGTCAACTCCAGAATGTTTACTTAGTTATTACATTTAAGATAAAACACAAAAAACAAACCTTCTTTTTTATTGATATTCTCTATGTGGTGAGACATTTCATATTTTTCTTTGGTTCTTTTTACATGGTTTACTTTAGTTCTTTTGACATCTTTAAATAGATTATTTAAAACTTTTGTTTACTATAACTATTGTCTGGGCTTTCTCAGGGACATGTTTTACTGACTTTTTTTTCCTGTAATGTCTGTGCCCTACCATGTGTGTGTGTGTTTTAATCTGGACATTTTAAATAATGTGACAACTCCGGAAATCAGATCCACCTCTTTACTCAGGGACTGTTGTGGCTGTTGTCACTTTTGTTTATTTAGTGACTTTACTGAAAACATTCTGTTGCAGCAGCCCCTGGCCGAGAGCTTATGCTAGGGATATAATAGGAAAACATGTTTGTGACCCCGGGGGCTTTCACGTAAAGGTCAGAGCAGTTGGGAATGCCTGGCTTGGTCAGGGTGGAACCCTTCCTGAAATCCCCTTAGAGAACAAGCGGCCAGGAACACCTGGTCTGCTAAAGGGCCAGATGCTGCCCCAACCAAAACCTGATTGCTCTTGACCATAAGCCCTTGGGGTCCATAGAAACATGTTTAAGAATAGGCCTCACTTGCTGAATGTTACATCATGTAATCCTGTGACCTTCCCCGTGATGTACTACTATTCACTAAGATCAGGAGACTCCCCTTGATAATATTTGATTGTTTACCGCCAATAAATATGTGAGGTTGCAGCTGTTCAGGGCGGTCGCACTCTTTGCAGTGGTCCCCTGCATCCAGGCTTTCTTTCACAGCTAACCTGTCTGTGCCTCCTCCTTCTCTTGAATCAACGCCGTGGCTCTGTGGGCGGTGACACGGCATTCTGTAAAGTCTGTATCCACTATAATGTATGGCCATTGAAGAATCTGTTTGATTAACTTAGTAGTCAGCAGATTATTAGAGAGATTTACTTAAGTGATTGAAACCAATATAGTCTCCTAGCTTTTGTCAGGGGTTCCATGCTCCAAGTGTGTGTTGGGCAATGCCTGCAACATTCAGGCAGGCGTTTACAACTCTGCCTTAATCTTCATTATCTGCTTGCATAGAGCCCTAAGGTCAGCCAGAGGTGAGAACACAGGTTCTTCTCAGTTCTTTCCTGGGAACGTGCAGAGCTATATGAATAAATATGGTCTTTAAGATTTCCAGGAATATGTCAGACCTTTTCAAATCCCCCTATGGATATTTTACTCCCCAGATTTCCATTTTAAGTTTTTGGTCACCTTTTTGTTGGCCTTAATTCTAAGCCCAGCCTTGGGTGTGTGTGATGTTAAATAATTGCTGCTGATTGTCTTTGACAATTGCCCCCAAGGAAAATTCTGATTTCACTGAGAAGGCTCTGAGTCAGGTCAAATAAAGGCAGGCCTTATGATTTAGGCTTTCCAGGGAATTTCCAGAGAGGTTGAAAATGACAATTTTCTGAGAATGATGCTTAGAGGGTAACATATCTGTTTTGTGTTCATCAGTGGCAGCTAGGCTAGTTAATAATTCTTTGGAGCTAGAAAGAGAGGGATAAAAATAGGACAAGTTAAATCACCACAAAACTCACTGTTTTAAACAAGGTTAAGCCACTTTTCTTAAATGCTCCCTGGAATGTTGCATGTCTAAACTTAATTTCTAGAGTTCTGAAAAGTTGATTTTGACAATTTTTGCCATTGCTTTCAATGCTCCTGTGGAAGAAAGGTTTTTGGAGATCTTGGAGATTTTTATTCTACAATTGCCACTCATATCACTCATAACAGTAGTTCCTAATATTTGTTGAATCACCAGCTTTTGGGGGAATCTAATAGATACTATCTTCCTAATATGCCAAGTATTACATTTCCTATACCAGTAAATCAATTACTGGCTGATGATGCTGATGCTGATAAGCATTTATTATGCACTTACTATGTGCTAGTCATTGTTTAACACTTTACATATATTAAGTAATTTAATTTCTTATCAGTCTTATTTTCAAGTTGACATAACTGAGACACAAAGAGATTAAGCAACATAATGAAAGAATTTTGAAATGTATATCCCAGTGTATCTCAATAAATACATATTGAATGAATAAAATTTCGGAAAATTTACATAGACTATTCAAAGGGTTAAGGATTCTCTGAACCCTATTAAGGGACCAAAGAATGAGCAGCACTGAATTACAAATGTTATTTTACCAAAGATTTCTATCATTTGTGCTGGATATTAAGCATTAATAAAGTTAGGCAGCAGAGGCATGATCTTATGTTAATGTGTACCAGAAAAAAAGTTTTTAGTGAGGCCTTACTGTGTCAGACACAAAACTATGTTCTAGACATCAAGCACGGAACAAAACTGACATGCTAATGAAAACATATTGAAATTATTGAACTTTCAAGGTCACTCTGCATATTGATAGGGTGAAAATTTGAACCTAAAGTACATTTGACTCAACATGTCTTGTTGTTCTACTGTGCTGCACCTAAGGTCTTAACCATTTTTTGAATTAATGATTTTGTCAATAATGCTACATGTCATCACCCATTTCTAGGTATAGAAATAGTTATGTTTATTATGACAGGATTAACTTAAATGCTTTTGATAAGTAAAATGTTGAGTAAATTTTTAAAGGTGTTTTTTTATTTCTTTAAAGAGAAAAATTCAGTACTGATTTTAAGGTTTAACTCATCTAATTATAACTCTAGGCCAGAGTCCAGGAAAGTCTGGACTGATTCCATCTGTCCCCTCACAACGTTCTACACTATCCCTCATCTTTTCAGCTGCTTCAAACATACTCCAAGAATGTAAATCTAAAACCAAATCATGGTTATGGGAACTAATTTAGGCAAGTTAATAATATTTCCTTATCCTGATAGTTCAGACTATAACATGGGCAAAGAAAATACAAAAAAAGAAAAAAAGAATACTTTTCAAACTTTGCACTTTCTTTTTTTATTATTTATAAAAGTTGCTTTTCCTGTTACTTCAATTAGCTTGTTTTGTTGTATTATTTTTACTTTTTAAACATAAGTTGGGAAATACTCTTAAATTTTATATTAAGTCCCTTGACTCTGTAAATCTTGAATTTATCATATTTTATGGTGTTAGTCACAGAACATTGCAGTTAATTATGTTGCATTGCACTATCTTTGCAAATTTTAACCTCAAAACTTCTGGCATTTATTTACAGGAAAAACAGGGTTATTATAGTTTAGGAACTACAATAGGCAATCACCTGTTCGGGTTCCATAGTACATTGAAATCACGTTGTACATATTACAGCTAGGAGCAACATAATATATTTGTTATTTTTCAAATGCTAGAACATATTTATTTGTCTTTCCTAAAAAAATGTAATTTATTTTGGCATTTTTAAAAAAATTCACAGAACTTATTTTAGGTTTTGATATTTTTTACAAATAATGTTTCTACATGGAGTTCCTATTAGTTATTCCAGTGGATGAACTGGGTAAATATGAACTTCTTGCACATTGTGCAATTTCACTTAAATTCCATTTCTAGAAATATATTAATAAATATTTATTTACAGTACCCTTTCATGAAAATAAATAGATTATTTTCAATTGCTTCACAGCATGGTAACAATTATTCATAGATGACGTGAGGTGCACTTTGTGCACAGTCCTTTGTTTTGATGAATATTAAAGCTTACATTAATAATAGTTAACAACTATTTTTAGATAACTATTGTAATGACTTAGGATGGGTATTACCAATATAACAAGTGCCTGAACTGAAAGAATTAATATTTGGTTTCATTATAAAGAGTGCAGTATTGAGCTCATAAGTACTTTGTTTCATATTGTCTTCTCAACACAAGCTTAATTATGACATTACAGAATAAATTCGATTGCACACTGTTTATCACTATCTGTGGGTAGCAGAGAGGTTTTATTAGAAAAATGTCACCATTTTCCTAGACTGTTACTGATTTAATAATGAAGTTAAATTGCTACATCACAATAATCGTACAACACATAAAAAGCTGTGCCACTATAATAACTTTGATGTCTTAATGAATTAGTCTGCCATCCATATCTCATATGGCACCATTATATTTCAATAATATTCTAGTTACATATTAGTAAAATGCATTTTACTGTAAGTAAATGTGGTCATAAAAACTTATTATGTTAGTGATTGAGACATCCAAGGTTTTTTCCCATGGTT
The DNA here is from genome assembly GCF_002007445.2 of Ailuropoda melanoleuca. Lineage (NCBI taxonomy): Eukaryota > Metazoa > Chordata > Mammalia > Carnivora > Ursidae > Ailuropoda > Ailuropoda melanoleuca. The sequence continues at coordinate 51,925,255 of NC_048219.1, read as the reverse complement.
AGTCCTCTAATAGGGATTAATTGACTGACACTGTTGACTTCCTATAGGGTTAATGATGACCAATGACTATCGCATTAATAAATCACAATTTAAATACCAAGGATAGCTTTCAAGTTCTCATAGATATGATGCAATAATATGGATACTCTCTGTAACTTAATCCTTTATAATTTGAGAACTGACAAACTCAACACTTGCTGATGTAACCCTCTGTGGTTCAAGTATTATTGAATTGCCAGATTTTTGCCACTGATGCTCTCTCCATTTGCACATAATTAATTAGTAATAAGTGTGGAAATTGTATTATGACCTAGTTATATATCTCTGTGGACATCTGTGTATTTAGAGAAAATGATAGTTCTAGATGGAATGCAAGAAACTAATTTAAAATGTCATTCAAATGGTGCTTTTCAGCTTATAAATGTACTTGTGGGTAAGATGTATCTCATTGGAACTTTTAAAAGCTGTTGCCCTTGCACATGCTTTAAATATTATGGAACATATTGAAATTTTGAACTTGTAACTCAATATCTTTGGATAATCTCTGATGAGATTATTATTGATCTAAACAGCTTCTAATACCACTCAGATGTTTGGAAAAATCATGGGTTTTTGGTTTTGTTTTATATTGTTTTTTTTGTTGTTGTTTTGTTTTGTTTTTACTTACATTTTCTACTTTAATATGTAGTCAGCCTACTGGAAGTCTAAACCATATGCCTTAAGTAAAATTCTGGGATTATGATATATGATCCTCCCAGGTAAGCTAACTGACTAAATTTGTAAGCACAGGTTGTACCCTACATCATTATTTGTGGTTGATTTTTAGTAAATTTGTCTAATGGAATTTCATACATAGATATATAAGAAAACCAAAGCATTCATCACTGAAGTATTTTTCAAAGTGGTATTTTGTATAAAGATAGTTAGGGATATGATTGTTTATATGTGCGTATTTTAATTGATTACATGTAAACTAATAAAGTACTGTGATTTTATCTGAAGATAATTTCACTGAGCTTCCTATGGGAGGTAGCTTATGCCAAAATCCTTTGGAGAAGTAGGGACTGAAATAATGCTAGTAAATGAAATCATTTCCACTTTTATGTTAGCCAATGCCTGGATGTTCAGGCACTGAAAGACCCATGCAATGTGTGAACTATATTCATTTTATTAAATACCTGTTCCTTGTCAGGAGTGTGCTTTCAGTTTCTTTTCCTCATACTCCTAAAAATATTTCAAGAACTACAACCTGTGATTGTTCTATTAATTCCAGCTCTGTAGTACTTGGTTCTTCAAGATACCCCAGTTTCCTGAGTCATTTTATGAAAAGTGTTCTGAGAGGGATTTACTTATTTTCATNCTATCTTTGCAAATTTTAACCTCAAAACTTCTGGCATTTATTTACAGGAAAAACAGGGTTATTATAGTTTAGGAACTACAATAGGCAATCACCTGTTCGGGTTCCATAGTACATTGAAATCACGTTGTACATATTACAGCTAGGAGCAACATAATATATTTGTTATTTTTCAAATGCTAGAACATATTTATTTGTCTTTCCTAAAAAAATGTAATTTATTTTGGCATTTTTAAAAAAATTCACAGAACTTATTTTAGGTTTTGATATTTTTTACAAATAATGTTTCTACATGGAGTTCCTATTAGTTATTCCAGTGGATGAACTGGGTAAATATGAACTTCTTGCACATTGTGCAATTTCACTTAAATTCCATTTCTAGAAATATATTAATAAATATTTATTTACAGTTCCCTTTCATGAAAATAAATAGATTATTTTCAATTGCTTCACAGCATGGTAACAATTATTCATAGATGACGTGAGGTGCACTTTGTGCACAGTCCTTTGTTTTGATGAATATTAAAGCTTACATTAATAATAGTTAACAACTATTTTTAGATAACTATTGTAATGACTTAGGATGGGTATTACCAATATAACAAGTGCCTGAACTGAAAGAATTAATATTTGGTTTCATTATAAAGAGTGCAGTATTGAGCTCATAAGTACTTTGTTTCATATTGTCTTCTCAACACAAGCTTAATTATGACATTACAGAATAAATTCGATTGCACACTGTTTATCACTATCTGTGGGTAGCAGAGAGGTTTTATTAGAAAAATGTCACCATTTTCCTAGACTGTTACTGATTTAATAATGAAGTTAAATTGCTACATCACAATAATCGTACAACACATAAAAAGCTGTGCCACTATAATAACTTTGATGTCTTAATGAATTAGTCTGCCATCCATATCTCATATGGCACCATTATATTTCAATAATATTCTAGTTACATATTAGTAAAATGCATTTTACTGTAAGTAAATGTGGTCATAAAAACTTATTATGTTAGTGATTGAGACATCCAAGGTTTTTTCCCATGGTTAGTCCTCTAATAGGGATTAATTGACTGACACTGTTGACTTCCTATAGGGTTAATGATGACCAATGACTATCGCATTAATAAATCACAATTTAAATACCAAGGATAGCTTTCAAGTTCTCATAGATATGATGCAATAATATGGATACTCTCTGTAACTTAATCCTTTATAATTTGAGAACTGACAAACTCAACACTTGCTGATGTAACCCTCTGTGGTTCAAGTATTATTGAATTGCCAGATTTTTGCCACTGATGCTCTCTCCATTTGCACATAATTAATTAGTAATAAGTGTGGAAATTGTATTATGACCTAGTTATATATCTCTGTGGACATCTGTGTATTTAGAGAAAATGATAGTTCTAGATGGAATGCAAGAAACTAATTTAAAATGTCATTCAAATGGTGCTTTTCAGCTTATAAATGTACTTGTGGGTAAGATGTATCTCATTGGAACTTTTAAAAGCTGTTGCCCTTGCACATGCTTTAAATATTATGGAACATATTGAAATTTTGAACTTGTAACTCAATATCTTTGGATAATCTCTGATGAGATTATTATTGATCTAAACAGCTTCTAATACCACTCAGATGTTTGGAAAAATCATGGGTTTTTGGTTTTGTTTTATATTGTTTTTTTTGTTGTTGTTTTGTTTTGTTTTTACTTACATTTTCTACTTTAATATGTAGTCAGCCTACTGGAAGTCTAAACCATATGCCTTAAGTAAAATTCTGGGATTATGATATATGATCCTCCCAGGTAAGCTAACTGACTAAATTTGTAAGCACAGGTGGTACCCTACATCATTATTTGTGGTTGATTTTTAGTAAATTTGTCTAATGGAATTTCATACATAGATATATAAGAAAACCAAAGCATTCATCACTGAAGTATTTTTCAAAGTGGTATTTTGTATAAAGATAGTTAGGGATATGATTGTTTATATGTGCGTATTTTAATTGATTACATGTAAACTAATAAAGTACTGTGATTTTATTTGAAGATAATTTCACTGAGCTTCCTATGGGAGGTAGCTTATGCCAAAATCCTTTGGAGAAGTAGGGACTGAAATAATGCTAGTAAATGAAATCATTTCCACTTTTATATTAGCCAATGCCTGGATGTTCAGGCACTGAAAGACCCATGCAATGTGTGAACTATATTCATTTTATTAAATACCTGTTCCTTGTCAGGAGTGTGCTTTCAGTTTCTTTTCCTCATACTCCTAAAAATATTTCAAGAACTACAACCTGTGATTGTTCTATTAATTCCAGCTCTGTAGTACTTGGTTCTTCAAGATACCCCAGTTTCCTGAGTCATTTTATGAAAAGTGTTCTGAGAGGGATTTACTTATTTTCATTAGTGTTTTTTTTTTTTTAAGAGAATTTTACTGAGGGGCGCCTGGGTGGCACAGCGGTTAAGCGTCTGCCTTCGGCTCAGGGCGTGATCCTGGCGTTCTGGGATAGAGCCCCACATCAGGCTCCTCCGCTATGAGCCTGCTTCTTCCTCTCCCACTCCCCCTGCTGTGTTGCCTCTCTCGCTGGCTGTCGCTATCTCTGTCAAATAAATAAATAAAATCTTTAAAAAAAAAAAAAGAATTTTACTGAATGTCAACCTAAAGAGCTTCTGAGAAAAAAAAAAACAAACAAAACAACAAAAGAACTTATCCTTAATGAAATTCTTCTTTGGTAAATACTAACCGAAGGATGGTCAACACATTTAGTTTTTAACGCCACACTTACTTAAGCATTCATCATTGTCCATTTACTTAAAAGATATTTCTTGAGTGTTTACAAGTGCTAGTTCATATGCTTATTGCTGACAATAGAGAGGAAAGAGGTCCCTGCTCTCTCAGAAGGCCAGTCTGTCAGGGCATTGCACATAAAACAAATCATAACCTTCCGAAATATTTAATTACAACTGTGGTATGTGTTAGGAACCTGACATAGAAGGAGCTATAAAAACATACAAAAGGGAAACTTGCCAGATCTATGGAGAGGGTTCAGAAAGAGACTTCCCTGAAGAAGTTACATCTAAATTTAAATTTGATGAATAATAGTTATTCAGGCAAGAAGAATAAGGAGAGGAGTGTTCCAGGGAGTTGGAACAGTAAATGAAAGGCTTGTCAGAACCTTTTCCCACAACATATCGGGAGAAAGCATAGTATATTAAAAATAAACAAGTACTACTTTATTTGTTTAACTTATACAAGACGATTTTAACATCGTAATGGCATATAATTTATTCAGCTTTGAAATAACTGGATTCAAAGAGTATCTTCAAAGTAACATTTCCCATACAAACACATATTCAATTGTGGGACAATAAATATGCATTACTTGGTGTTCAGAATTCAGAACTTCGTTGCAAGTTCCAAGCTGTATGACTGATAAATAACATCTATTAAAACAAAAACCAAAAACAAAAAAAACACCTTATTCCCTGAATCTTGGGATGTCATTTAAGATAGGGTAGGATGAATACTTGACAGCAAGTTAGAAAACTCAGGATCTAGTTGCAATCTTTTTTATTTTATTCATTTTATTTATTTTATTTTATTTTATTTTATTATTTATTTTTATTATGTTAGTCACCATACAGTACAATTGGTTTTTGATATAGTGTTTCACAATTCATTGTTTGTGTTTAACATCCAATGTTCCATGTGATACGTGCCCTCCTTAATACCCATCACCAGGCTAGAACATCCCCCCACCCCCCTCCCCTCTAAAACCCTCAGTTTGTTTCCTGGAGTCCATAGTCTCTTGTGGTTCATTTCCCCTTCGGTTTACCCTGCCCCCTTCATTTTCCCTTCCTTCTCCTACGGATCTCCTCGGTATTCCTTATGTTCCACAAATGACTGAAACCATATGGTAATTGTCTTTCTCTACTTGACTTATTTCACTTAACATAATCTCCTCCAGTCCCATCCATGTTGATGCAAATGTTGGGTGATCATTCTGATGGCTGAGTAATAGTCCATTGTATATGTGGACCACATCTTTATCCATTCGTCTGTTGATGGGCATCTTGGATCCTTCCACAATTTGGCTCTTGTGGACAATGCTGCTATGAACACCGGGGTGCATATGGCCCTTCTCTTCACTACGTCTGTATCTTTGGGGTAAATACCCAGTAGTGCAATTGCTGGGTCATAGGGTAGCTCAATTTTTAACTTTTTGTTAAACAGCCACACTGTTTTCCAAAGTGGCTGTACCAACTTGCATTCCCATGAACGGTGTAAGAGGATTCCCCTTTCTTCACATCCTCTCCAACATTTGTTGTTTCTTGCCTTGTCAATTTTTTTTCCATTCTAACTCATGTAGGTGGTATCTAGTGTGGTTTGATTTGAATTTCCCTGATGGCTAATCTTACTGGGACCAGCCTGAACTTCAGTTTCCTTTTGTATAATAGGGAATAATATCTTACAGTGACATTGCGAGAGTCAAATTTGATACTATCTGTTATGCATTTTTTTAAAGATTTTATTTATTTGGGAGAAAGAGAGAGTGAGTGCACATAAGCAGGGGGAAGGGGAAAGAGAGAAGTGGGCTCCCCCTGAGCAGGGAGCCCACACAGGGCTCCATCCTAGGACTCCGAGATCATGACAGGAGCTGAAGGCAAATGCTTAACTGACTGAGCCACCCAGGCACCACTCTGTTATGCATTTCGAAAACTGATATAGACTATATAAATGCTATGTTTTATCATGATGATTTTTCTGAGCACTCCATGCATATTTGGATTTTTCTTTTCTTTGATCAAATATGTTCCCTTTGCTGGAATGTTTACAACGTGTTCTTTTCCTTTCCTCCCCAAAGGCGCAATTCAAATCCCATTATTTCTTTGAGGCTTTTTCCCACCGTAGAAGAAGTTATTTGTTTCTCCAACGTCTCATCTCCCTTAGCACTTATGAGTTATTCCCGTGACTGGCATTTATTGACTTGTATAGTTATTTTAATGTGCATTTCAAAAGCATAGTATTTTGCTGTTGAAAGAGAAACTAAAGTTCATTTGGTTCACCAGATTTCAGAGGTTGGGATCTCCTTTGAATCACTTCAACCTACTTGTCAAATAAATTTTGCTTGAACAGCTCCACTGACAGATAGCTTGGTATCTTTTGATTAAGTACAGTTTACTTCTTGACATTTCTAAGAGAAAGTTATTCTGTAAATTTAGAATAATTATTTCAGCTTGCTTTCATACCTAGTAACTATTTCCTGATATTCTCTACCATCTTCTTCCTTTTTCCTGGCAAAGCAAGATTTTAGTTACCTTAGCTGTGTTAATCACTCTTTTCTAAATATATTTTAGTATATATATATATATATATGCATATATTGCGTGTGTGTATAGTGTATATATGTATATATGTTGTGTATATATGTATAGAGAGCATATATGTGTGTATGTAGTTTATATGTGTGTATATATAGTACATATGTGTACATACGTGTATGTATATTATATATATGTATTAAAATAGAGCATACAGAACTAAATGTATTATTCAACTATAGCAGGCAACTGTATTATTTTAAATATTATAATTCTGATATTGCAGCCTAAAACCCCATTATACATTTGATAGTCATATCAAGTTGAGTTTACTGTATATTAAATCTTCACATCTTATTCACATGTGATTCTGCAAAATCATATAATCTTATCTTCCACATCGAATTACTGCAAAAATATTTTGCCCTTAGTTTTTAACCTTTCTCTCTTCCAAATCAGCAAACACATGACAGGTTAAAAAATGTAATGTCCCTTTATGTTATATAGAGTTGAACCAATCTAATGTATTCCTGTTCTATAAAAAGCTGACTTTCTTCTATCTTGGTAGAGGGCTGGTTTAAAGAACATAAGTACTCGATAAAGTTTTCTGTGGCTGGCATATTCCATAAGTTGCAAATCATGTTGAGAACACAAAGATTAAACCATATTCTGGCAGATAACGAATGCAATCTTCTGTAATTTAAGAAAAAAAACACTAAAATTTATATCAACTGTTTCAATCAGTGGTTGGTTACAGAGAACAAAATCTGCTCTAGTTTAAAGAGAAAGGCTTTGGGGCACCTGGATGGCTCAGTTGGTTAAATGTCTGTGTTGGGCTCAGGTTATGATCTCAGGGTCCTGGGATAGATCCTTGCAAAGGGCCCCCTGCTCAGCAGAGGGTCTGCTTCTCCCTCTCCCTCTGCAACCCCCAGCCCCAGCTTGTGCTCACATGCTCGCTCTCTCTCTCTCTCAAATAAATACATAAAATATTTTTTAAAAAATTTTTAAAAAGAGAAAGGGATTTATTACAGTCTATTCCAAACAAAGCCACACATCAGAACTTGACCACCAAGAAAACTGCTGTCTGAGCCACGATTAGCAAATTGTACAATCAGAAAGCTAAGCATAGAAGTTGGAAACAACCACTCTGTATCTGCTACTCCAGAATCACGCACCTCTTTCATAATGCTATCAACAAAATGAACACTTTGTCCTCTGCCTTTTGTCCCATGAAGCTCTAAATTGAAGTCTTGCCCCCAGGACCCTATTTGTAAAAATGAGCAATATTTATTGTCTTTTTTAAGTTTTCTAGCCTCTTCCGCACAAGAAAACACACTACAATGGAACTGGAATGGAGTGGATGTTAAGCAGGCCCATCTCTCATATATATCATTCACACTAAACGCTTATCTTCAAATTCCCATGTTCACTGATAATGAAAATAATATTCTATGTTAATAGAAGTCCATAATAACCTAAGTCTAGATTATTAAAATTAAGTGTTCACAACTCCCAAACTTATTTGTTTCCAAATTACCTTTCCTGTTTGTCTTTCCTATAGTGAAAGAAAAAGTGAGTCTTGGGGGTGGGGAGAGGCATGCACAATTCAAAGGCACTGGTAAGTCAATGGCACGGGATAAGAGTGAACAGTAGGAAATTCAGAGGGTGATGTCAGAAGTACTACCAACCTAGATTAGGTAACACCTTGTCATTGGAAGAAATTTGCCTTCTACTCTAAAATCGTAAGCCACTGGGGTTTGAGCAAAAAGGGGCACAGTCTTCCTTAACTTTAACTTATCTTTTACTTATCTTTAATCTTTAACTTCTCCTGACTTCCATGTTGAGAACAGACTGCAAGGAATGAATCCAGGGCAGAGTAAGGCAACTATTTAGCAGACTATTGTAGTGATATTGGGGTAGATCAGATTGGTATCAACAGAGGGGTTAATAAGTGTCAGACGATTCTTGATGTATTGTAAAGTTCAAGACAACAAGATTTGCTGATGAACTAGTCAGGGAGAAAGGGAAGATTCCAGTATTTTTGAGCAACTGGAAGAACAACGGTACTGTTATCAACTGAAGTCAACAAGTGCTCAGTCCATTTAAGCAACTATAACAAAGTACTATAGACTGAGTTACTTAAAAACAAGAGTTTATTTCTCACAATTCTGGAAGTTGAAAGTTTGGTATCAGGGTGTCAGCATGGTCCACTTCTGGTGAGAACTCTCTTTTGGGTTTTAGACAAGCAACTTCTTGTATCCCTCACATGGCAAAAAAAGATCTAGCTAGTTCTTTGTCCTCATCTTATAGGCACTAATTCTATTCAGAAGGGCTTCAGCATCATGATTTAATTACCTCCCAAAGGCCTCCACCTCTCATGATCACAATAGGATTAAGGTCTCAACATATGAATTTTGAAGAGACATAAACATTCCTTAACATCAAGGTAACAAAGATAGCAAGTTTTGATGATAAGAATAGCAAAAGCTCAGTTTTGGATTGAACATCTAGGAAAGTCTAGAGGAAAAAAAAATATGTTGGGAGGTGAATAAGCCTGTCATATGATATTGACAGGTAAAACAGATGAGAATTAGAAATAACCATTGGATTTACCATCATGGAGTACATTGATGACCTTGAGCATGATAACTTCAGTGGAGCATTTGGGAGTGAATACCTGACTGGAATAGGTTGAATAAAGAATGGGATGGGAGGAATTTAGGATGAACATAGATAACTGTTTTAAGGATTTTACTGTAAAGTTAATAAGATTAGTATGGCAAATTTTTGGAGAGGAAAGTGATGTACATATAAGATAATTTGTTTTTGTTATGTTTTTATTTAGACTGGGGAAAAACCAGCCTTGTTGTTTGCCAATGTGAATTATTTTATTTTGCAAGTCACTTCCATGACATGTTGAAAGTGATTTACAAAACCTTTGTGATTCTTAGAACTGAAAAAAAAAAAAGAACAACTATGCACATCCATAAATACCAATATCACTTAAGTCTCCTGCCATGCAGAAACAGGAGATTCCTATATGATGTCAAATGCAACTTGATTTACAGTTACTGAAAGAATAAAACTAATTAAAAAATAGGAAAAAAAATAAATATCTTTACTCCATGAATCACATTTTACTTAAATTTGGCACTCTACGAAATTGGATCAAAGTACATAGGATTATAAATGTGTTAGATGTCAAGAAAGCAAGTTATTATGAATCAGAAATAATGTCAGATAGAAATCCTATTACTAAAGAAGACAGGTATAGCTTGGCATAATCCTACTAATTAAAGCATAACAGATTACATTCCCTCTTAAAAAAAAATAAAAGAGGGATTTGAAGATGAAATAACTTTATGAGATACTGCTCAATAACTGGAGGTAATAGAAAGTCAGTGTAGAAAAAAAGATCTGTAGAAGAAACCAATTAAAAACAGGCAGCTAAAGTTTGCAAGGACAAGTCTGAAGATTTCTAAAATAATCATAGCAAAAGAAATTCAAGAAAATAGTACAAGCCGTCCCTGATTTACGATGGTTCAACTTATAATTTTTCAATCTTCTGGTGATGTGAACATGATGACTTCCAGTAGAAACTGTACTTCAAATTTTGAATTTTGATCTTTTCCTAGGCTAGCCACATGCTGTAGGATCCTCTCTCATGAGGCTGGGCAGCGGCAGCTGGCCACAGGTCCTAGTCAGCCCCAGGATCTTGAGGGTAAACAACTGATACACTGACAACCTTTCTGTACCCATACAACTGTGGTATTTGTCACTTTCAGTATAGTATTCAATAAACTACATGCGCTACTCAACACTTTAGTATAAAGTAGGCTTTGTATTAGACGATGTTGCCCAAGGCTAATGTAAGTGTCTAGAGGACATTTAAGGTAGGCTAGGCTAAGCTTTGATATAAGGTTAGGAGTTCTAAATGCATTTTTTGACTTATGATATTTTCAACTTACGGTGGGTTTCTCAGGACATAACCCCACTGTAAGTCAGGGAAGATTCATATGTATAATATATGCTTTTATCAATTTACATTAAGAGGAGAAGAGAAATAGGTTTTCTCTCTCTCTTTTTTTTTTTGAAGTTTTATTTATTTATTTGAGAGCAAGGGAGCGAAAGCACAAGCAGGGGGAGAGGCAGACTCCCTGCTGAGCAGGGGCCTGATGTAGGGATCAATTCCAGGACCCTGGGATCATGACTTGAGCGGAAGGCAGATGCTTAACCAACTGAGCCACCCAGGCACCCCGAGAAATAGGTTTTCTTATGAACACATAAAGGCATTCAATTTGTAGTAACTTGAAAGTGATTAAGATAGCTCATTTACATAAAGTATATTTTTCTAAAAGAAAATTAAGAAAAATATGGTATAATAAGGCACAATGAAGATCTTATAGAAATAACTATTACAAAAAAGATAGTGTAAGGAATGCAATATTTAGTAATTTAGACACTTTGAACAATTCCTTTCAAATTGTCAGTGGCTTAAATTGGTAGTTAACACACCATCAAGTAGATCACTTCCATCTCTTACTAGGTATTGGACTTAAAGCAATCTACTCAATTTGTAATTGCTGTTTTCTCATCTACAGAGTGGAGGTTGAAATAGCATTTACCTCTTGGAGTTGTGATATTTAAATGAGTATGCAAGTGCTTAGAATAGTCTGTGGCACTTAGGGAGGATTTGATAAATGTTAAATATCATCATAGTTATTATCAATCTTCTAAATTATTACCATATAAGTAAGCAGAGTGTAATACACCAGAGATTGCTTCTGCCTTGTTTTTCTGTACAGTCAGAATTAGTTTAATAACCTTATTGTTTACCTCTATTTGCAACTCTGTGCTAAACGTTGGGATAACAGCAGTGAACAGGATAGATGCTGTCTTGCTCTCTTCAGGACAGTCTGGCTGGGGACATACGCAATTAAGTGAGTTGAAGTGGAAAAAACAAATGTTCCAAGACAGTCGAGTGTGGATAAAAGTGCTTTAAGAACTAGGTATTGTCAAGCAGTACTTTCAGAGATTTGGCCTGGTATTTGTAAAGTCAGGAAGCTTTCATTAAGAGGTGGAAGTCTCAGTTGCTGCTCCTTTCTTAATCCAATTAAGTCTAAGAAAGCATAATTTGAAAACATGGCTGGATGGGAATGAATTGTGATAGGAAAGAGAAGGTGCTGTGGAAAAGTCTAATAGGAGCCAGAAGAGTGTTCTGGAAAGAGAAAGGGGTATGGGAGACCCCAGATAAAGAATAAGAAAACTATATTCCTTTAATTAAGTGTTTTTTACACTTATCATAAGAATACTAAAATATACCCTTTAAGACCAATAATAAGGAAGTTGAAAGATTGATGAAGAAGACTGGGGAATGGAAGAATATAAGCACTAGGATGAGGTAACTGTTACTTAAGTTGCATTTGACACAGGGAAAAAAGTTAGGAAAAACGATGGAGGAAAAAAATGTCATTTTGGTGTTAAGAATACCACAATGTTTAGCTCATTTTCCCCCCATAAACTCCATTGTTAAGATTACTATTTGACATTCCCGTAAATGCATTTTTTTCCTCTTCAATCCCTCTCCCACCATTCTGTAAAAGGAAATGTGTGATGATAATCTGAAGAAATGACACCGAAAAGAAGATGAAATCAACCCACAGAATAAAGGTCTTAGACATAAGCACAGTAGAAGTTGGAAAGGATACAGATCGCATTTTAGAGGAAACTCTTAACCTTGACTAGTCCTGTCAATAAACACCACATTTTCCATTCCTATTCCTCCCCCTCCATGAGGAGCGTGGTAAGTATCATCCTAGTAAACCTCCCACTCATCTGGGAGATAATTTCAATATTCAAAAAGCTATAGCTGATCTGTAGTCTATTTAAAGCCCACTCTTAAAAATATCTGGCAGAAAAATAAATAAATGAAAAAGAAAAAGAATAAATGGCAGAAAGCTAAATAGAATGTGTCAAGTATATGGGCACATAAGACATTATTGCTCCAGTCCTGCCCATTAACCTTTAACCTCCTGGTGTTTAGATAACTTATTCATTAAACCGTCAACTCTCTTTCCAGTGGGATTTGCCTATGAATTTTTAAATGGGGCCAAATCTCCAGATGTCTTCCCCCTCCAACTAAATTCTAACCATTTCTTTCCTACCAAGCCTTACTGCTCACTTCTTACTCCCCATGTTGAATTAGTTAACATCTAAGAGATCCCAGCCTGTATAACTCTGCAACTAAATATGATACCATTCTGGCAGTTTGGGATTCTTTAGAAGTATAAAAATATGTGTATGATGTATCATCGGCTCATATTTACTTATTTTTGCCTCCATTCTAATAATCCTGTATTTCAAGATACTGAAATAGAGTGAAATGGTCTCTTAACACCCATCTGTAACTCTCCTTCCTTTTATGTTCAAATCCCCTAACTAGGCTCACACTGAACTTTTCATAACCTCTAAGAGAAGATCTAAGGGAGAGAACTGTGAAATCAAAGACCAATTACTGGACTCTTCTGTGAGTCATTTCGCCCGATGTAGTGACTGTTGATGACTTAATTTTACCATCTAGTGTCAGACTCTGCTTCTGAGTATTGTGTATAGTGTCTACCACATTTTGACACTTTTAAAATAATATTTGTGATTGCTGTTATTACTATTAGTTTTCTGTGTATGTGAAACTAATTCTCAGCTTGATGATAGGGCAACTATTTTAGCTGTAACCTTTACCTCTTGGAGTCATGTAAATGGAATATTTTAAACACTTGTGACCATTAATAAAACCAGGTGTGTGTGTATGTGTGTGTGTGTGTGTGTGTAGAGCAAGAGTAAGAGTTTAATCTAGGTGTTAACCCTAGGCTCTTGGAAAAGTTCCCATTTGAGTAATTGAATTTTTATTAACTCACTTCCTCTTACAGGTATTCTTCATTTAATGCCGTACACTGTTCTATATTATTTCTAGCTGTTAAGCTGTTACTACATTTCTCCCTGCGGTGACTACATTTCCCCAATGAAAACAGCACTAATGGATAAATGAAATCATTTTATTTTAATAAGTGTGCTTTGGAATCATCCCTTGTTTAAAACCATATACTGGTGGGGATGGGGGAGGGGATGATAGCCACATAGGTAGAAGAAATCAAGATATTTAGGGAATTCTTACTGTTTAAAAAATACTGTATTTTATTTCAATATCATCTTCTTCTAATTCTGTAGATTTTTATTCTAGAAAATAATGGAAGTCAGAGGTTTCACTTTTTTTTAAATAGGTGATCCATTTAGGGAATCTGTGGGAAACAATAGAATGGGCTAAAAAACTGAAATGTATTAAGAGATAGATATGGCTGTTTGTTTTTTGTCCTCTGAATAATGGCTGGTGACAACACAGATGTTAAACACGAAATATTACAGGGATTAATTCATAGTGCTCTAGTTTGCATCCAAGGTCACGTGCAGTGCAAACAATAAGTTACAGCCAGGCAGTCTGTAGTGGCAATTAAGGACCACCTAGGGTGGGGGTGAACCTGAAGGTGGCTCCAACCCTAGGAGGTCTGCAGTCACTTCAGTGTACCTCCTTGGAATGCCTTCTTGTTCATATAAATTAAACAAAAGTGAATTTTCTCCCCTTTAGGGAACAAACAATCCATGGCTCAGATCCTGCAGTCTAAGCATTTCCTCCTTTAGAACCGCAACTGCATCTCCACTAAACAGCAATTTGCATTTTAATAGTATTAATAACATTCGTGATTTTAACAATCTGAAGCTTTCTGCTTTTTATTGATGTCTTTTGTTGCAATTTTGTCTAATAGTGTGCCCAGGGTAGCAAAACATAACCAATTAAAACATTTGCCAAACAGCAAGGAATCTGGATAGTTTCAGTGCTACTCAAGTAAACATGGAAATGATTGCATGAAAATAACATTTCTGGCCAGTGAGACTAGGAGATATACTGGAAACGTTAGTTGGGCAATCCCCTTACCTTATATTCTGCATCAAAACCAAAGTATCAGAAAAATCAACACTGGCAATCTCACATAGAGCTCCTTGAAGCCTAAAATCCTTACTTTTTACAGGAAGCATCAATATACAGAAAACCGGATAGTTTTAGTTTACTACCAGCTTGCACTATTTACCTAGGAATACTTCTTTAAATCTAATTTTAATTAGATTTCCTTATTATGTATTCTCAACACCTACCATTTTTCTTTCAATTAACTCAGTATACCTTTTTATATAATAACAGAACTAACATTCATTGAGCACTTACTATACGCTAGGCATCAAGTCACACACAACATGATTCATCTTTGTTAATCTTCACAACAGTCCTTATTCTGGGGTCTGTTTTTATCTTATTTTATTATTATTATTATTTTTTAATAGACACCAAACTTAGGTTATTCATCCAAAGTCAAAAGTTAGCAAATAATAGAGCAAGGATTCAAAACCAGTTCCCCTGCTTTCAGAGTCCATATCTGACATTATATTCCCTCCCTTGTATGTGATTTGGGGGGGGGGGCAGTAGGAAGGTGTTGTTTCATTTATTTTTGTAAAACATTTGCCTCAATGACTAGACTCTAAAATCTAGGAGACTAATTATTTCTATTTACTTCATTCCTTTCCCTCTAAATTGGCATGGTGCTTGTACATAGAAAGGAATTGATAGGTCTTTTTTGAATGAAGAAATGAATGAGTAAGGGTACACATATGCTTTGTCTAATCAGATCATTATATGGCTTTTGTTTTCTTGCTTAGTGGGGTTTAGGCCTTCTGTGCTTCTGATTCCTAAAAAAGCATACACACAGAAGTTTGAGTAATTACTGGTACTATGTCTTCTTGCTAATGTTCATTTTCCTCTAGGTTTGTGTGTTTATCCACATGAATAATGTTGTATCCTGTATTGCTTTCAAAAAGGACTTTGAGTGATTATTCCTTTTGGTAGTGTTCTTGTGCTAGTGCATGCACATGGGTTTGCTGGCCAAGAAATAGGAGTCAGGAGGAATGATTTTGGAGCACTTTAGTGTTGCTATATTACCCCAAAATGACCTAATTCAGCTGAGGATATTATTTTATAAAGTCATTAGACTATTAGAACATAATGGTATTCCATGGCAAATGTGACAAACTATAAATACACACACAAACACACATGATGGGATAACCAGATGAGTAATAGAGGAGTCAGAATAATTTACCCCAAAAAATGTCAACAAAATTCGGGAAATAGGGGAATGGATGATTAATTGTAGAAAGCAAGGACTTTCCCAAATGGCAGAATAAATTCTTAGAACCTTATACCCTTCGACAGCCATGCTTCTCAAATTTAAGGATGAGTATCATCTGGAGATCTTGTTAAAACACAAATTCTAGGGCCCATATACCAAACATTCTGGTTCAGTCTGGGGCAGGAGTCAAGGATTTGCATTTCTAACAAATTCCCAGGTGATGCTGCAAGACTCCACTTTAAGTAGTGCTGAACCGGAATGTATTAGAGTGACAAGGTGAGAAATCGTATCACTGAAGAGTCCTAGTGATGCTTCTGATTCTCTGCCACATGGTGCCCCCCCAGTAGATCAAACTAGTGCTACATGCCAGTCAAGCAGTGTGATACTCTTATATGGCTCTCCTGAAAGGAGATGTGGAACAGTTTTTTTAAAAAAAGAGCATCTCTCTTCTATTCTTTTGTCCGATTCCAGATTTGAATACTTATATTGGCCCTCTTGGAATTCGGTTCAATCATACTACCATGGTTTTCTACCAGTAGCACTGGTTTCCTTCTTAGATCGATAGTCCACAGTGGTAGTTAGGGGCAGGCTTGGAGAAGCCGACTGATATTGATATTGACATCTCTGTTTCCTCAATAAGATGATAGGGAGAATAATAATACCAATCTCATGGTAGTGTTGTTAATACACATTAAGCATGAAACAAATGTTTTTATTATTATCTCAGCAAATGGCTGCTTAATCTTTTTATACAGTGTCCGATTCATGATGGTGGTTCTTGCTAAACCCTTGACTCAGCCAACCATGACCCCCTTTTCAATTTTCAGGCATTCTTTCTTTTTGCCTTTGTAAATTATATTATCAGGAACTTGTGGCAGAAATGACATTTCAGTCCACGGCCACTTGTATTTGAGTTGTGAAAATTTTGATTTGGTTCCTCACTAGACCATAACTCATAGTCCAAAGATTAAAATGAAAATAAAAGTAAACAAGAGTGATGGCACTCCATGTTGATTCAATCTGCACGGGAAAAAAAAAGGGGGGGGAACCTGGTTTCTATAACTTTCTTAGCATAACAACATCATAGCATTTACTTCTTACCATTGATGCTACTTATTTATTGAATCCTCCACTTGACAGGAAGCACTTTGAGGGAGAAAAACTATGATTTCTTTATCACTGTTATCTCTTGTGCATAGCGCAGAATTGAGCACATTATAGGAGCCAAAACTCTGTTTACTGAATCAAACCAAATTCTTTCCTTGAAAATTATTGTGAGTATCTCAATATTTTTTAAAAGCAATATGTCATTTAAGTTTTCACATAAAACGTGGGAAATTTGGATCTAAAAGAGAATCTATTATTTCTTTTCCACCAAGTCTTTACTTGGATTTGGGGGTTGCTCAAATCCCATGCCAAAAGAAGTATTAGAATACAAGTAATAGATTCTCTTTTAGATCCAAATTTCCCACGTTTTATGTGAAAACTTAAATGACATATTGCTTTTAAAAAATATTGAGATACAATAATTATCATGAATATGAACGTCAAAAATAATCTTGTTGCCCATTCAGCTTTTGACACAAGCTTTCCTTTTTCTATTTTGATCAGCTAAGATCTCCTTAATGAACTTATGACATACATTTCTTCTTGTTGTTACATGAAGTACCAGGCATTCTAAGTTATACATACTTTACAAATCCAGCTTTTGCTAGCTAGGGAGCTCATTAGCAGTTATTTTTTTGTGTGAATAAACTGTCCTGTGAGATATAAGAACTCCTCAATTCACGAGTTCACATTCTTCTAAGAGGTCACTTAACCTTCTAGGTCAATTATAGCATATTAACAATTCTCCGCTTCTGAGGAGGGTTTTTCTGGGTGTGGAGTTGTAACTGTTTAAAGCATGACCAGAAACGCAGGCTCTCTTACCCAGGTCTGTCTGAAAAGCCAGGGTTAAATTAATTTCAAATGAGATGCAAGGTATCAGGGGAAATACCTCACAGTTATTTTGACTGCTGTAGCATCAATATTCAAAATAATATCTGGAAATGATGAAAAAATAACAGTAATGAAATTATTCTTTTTTATTAATTTAATGCAATCATTTTAAGAAGTGCAAGATTGACAGTCCAGGCATCTGAAGTATTCTTTTCAAAGAAAAGATAACATATTCATAGCAGATAGCTAAGTTTCCTCTTTCTTTACATTATCTCTTAGGCCTTTTAAGAGTGAGGTGATGAGGACAGTGCTGATCTAGGGACAGTGTTGTTGTATATTATGAGAACCCATAAAATTACTGATAATAATAAATATGGTAAGTATTATGGAGATTCAGACCTAGGCATGGGCCAAACACACTAATACCTACATTCTGAATTAATCCTTCACTTTTCCAGACGGTCATAATTGTAAGCCATTTCAACTATAGACTTACGAACAATATAAGCCTCAGCAACTTCAGTGCTTATTATCATAGAGATGTGGGGGGCAGGAGAATCTTGATTACATTTATCTAGCAATGTAGGGTGATAAAAGATTTGTATGAAGTTACCAATCCCCTCAGCTACCCAAGGTAGCATATTTTGACTAGTGTGATTCTAAAACTTCTAGTAATGTCGCAATTACACAAAATTTTTTTCTTATGCATCAGAGAATATGATTCGTGTAACAAAATTTCATTTATAATGCAATTGAAATTTTGCTCTTTGTTTCTTTACAAAGATTTTAAATTTTTATTTAAGATAGAGAGATACCAAGAGAGACCACTAGCCCGGGGAGGGGCAGAGGGAGAGTGAGAAGCAGACTCCCCACTGAGCAGGGAACCCTACATGGCATTGGGCTCAATCCCAGGACCCTGAGATCATGACCTGAGCTGAAGGCAGATGCTTAACTGACTGAGCCACCCAGGCACTTCTGAAATATTATCCTTAGAGTTAAAAAAAAAAACAAAACAGTTAAGACATGGCTATTATTTTTAATGTTATTCTTGGAACGTTAAATAATGCATCAGTAAAAACCATTTAAATCTTACAAAAGCACACCATACGTGATACTGTGTTGTCAGCCATATGTTCTAAAGTCAGTTGGTGTTCTACCTGAGATTTTATTAACTTTGAGCATTGCAATTTAATTACTTGATTTCAATTTGTAACGTTGGCAGAGTAGTGAGGAGTGTTTTGGAGAGTGCTTACGAAATATTAATTATAAATTGACATGCCCACACCAAACATTTTTACTTGAAATTGTAACTTTATATTGCTCTAAATTGCTGTATTAAGTAATTTTAGTTTATATTCTAAACAAAATAGAAAACAAGAACCTTGCCACTTTAAAAATGTAGCTAGGGATAGGGACTCTCTCTATACACCTGCAGTGACCAGGTCAGGGAACCAGGCTCAAGCAGTAAATCTGTTTCTTTGCAAGGGGAAAAATGATTGTATTATACTTTATACTTGTGATACTGTGAAAATCTATGCTCTATACTACCTTTATGGGTTATATGATTGTAAAGTCAATCAGGAGATAAGGCAATAATTTGGGGTATTTCTTTCTGGAAAAGAAATCATTCTCTCTGTTGCTTTCTGAATTTTTTTTCCCCATAGTGAAACTTTCTCTTGGACTTTTTATTGGACAATCAAGGGACCCACAATTCCTTTATATATGTTTCCCACCTACAGTTCTCAGTTTCTAGCGCAAGGAAGGTTCAAAACCTGCATGAATATGATATCCTTCTCTAAAAACACCAGTGTGGTAAAAGTCTGGTGTCTGTTCGAATTGGTTGGTCTCAGTGCTCAATTAGTTGTGAAATATTTTGAAAATTATCCTTGTAATATAACCATGGGGATTCCTAGGCAGAACAAGGAGGCCATCGCATTGCTCCTGCTAAGGAGTACTACGTTAAAAAAAAAAGTTACTATCCCTAAGAGGAACTTGCACAGCCCTAGAATTGACATGAAACAGGGGTGACAGTAATTAGTGCTCCGCAAAGCCTGGACCCAGCTATGCGTTAATCTATATCACACACAAGATCTGTAGTGTCTCTCCAGTGCAAAATCGACAAGGAACCCAAAGACTAAGAACTAGGAAAATGGAAATATCCTCCCATTTTTCTCATTGGTCAAAACCATTGCACTGGTGATAATGAAGCTGGCTTGTTGACAGACTGATCACATAATTACATCACCACTGTACCATTTTTGTTATAAAAAATAAGGACTGATAATTAACTGAAAACTTCTTGAATAGTTTAAAATTCTCAAATATATACATTTGCTATGAGCTCTATCAAAGCTCAAAATTTATATAATAAAATTGTGATTCTATTCATCTGAACGCTCTTCTCAGTTAGCCTTTTTAAATTTTAAGAAATGAAAAAGTTATTAAAATATTTAGCTTTCTGTCAAATGTATCCATTTTTGCTCATCAAAGTGTTTTAAAGCAGTGGATAAGCTCAATAGTGCTCAAAACTCAATATATTAAATAATGTATTAAGTAAATTCATAAGTAAAATAAGCATTTTTTTTATGATTATAAAGATTATTGGAGATAATAATATTGATATTGTGTTTGTCATTGAAAAGGAAATGATAATAAGCCATGCTCAGAAACATACCATGCAAGTTTCTACTGTCTCAGGTAAATATTACTCAGAAATTATCAACTGAAGACGAAAATATTATTTTTCTTTCCATTTTTTTAAAGAGTCAGTGTCTTGAAGTACAGTAACCATTGTTTTGGGGTGGAATAAGGATAAAAAAATATTGGAATTCTAATCATCATTCTGCTACTCTTAATTTTTTAATCTCTTAATATTTTAGCTTCTTTGTTGACCAGGTAGGAATAAAACAAATATACTATGCACATAGTGACAACAAGTAAATTAATTATTTATTATTTAGAAAGAGCTTTGTATTATTATGAATCTCTTAGGTATTAAGACTTATTATTGAAATGTCATTCACCAAATTAATGCAAGAGATAAATGTCGAGTCACAATGGACTTAATACTAAACTATTTCTTCAACATGAAAGAACATGTTTCTCTATTATTTTGATCAAAGTATTCTTTTAATAATGGTCTCTTTTATTTATGCTTGTCTCATTTGAGCTTTGAAATAAAGGAATCTATTTTTAAAACTTTCAGTTCTTCAATTGGAATTATATTATTTTTCAAGTGAAAAAAAGATATTATTCACATATAGACATAATAATTAACGGCAATCTTAGTACTTATTTTGCCGGTATGATAGCTAAGAGCCAAAGTTCCTTAAATCAGAATGAGTCTTTCCAACCCATGTTCTCTGATGGTGATTAAAGAGTAGAATTTTTAGAAGCAGACAGATCACAGAAAGAAATATCAAAAGCCAAGGTTGATGTCAAATCAATGCCTAGGTTTAGTTGATTTTTGCTATATTTGGATTCAATATTGATCTGATCTAGAAAGTGCTGAGCTCACTATGAGCTCCTAACAATGTGCTTTTTATGTAGTGGTGTGTTTGATAATAAAATAAAACACAAACAAAATGCAAAATAAAATATCAGCAAAATAAATATAAACAAAAAGTATCTTCTTCGTTATTTAAAAAGACAGTAAAAAAATCACTTTTTTCCTGTTACTGTTTATAGTGCTTAACACTGAACACTAGTCAACATTTGCCTTCTTTATTTCAGAGAGTGATATCAAGATACATAAAAAAAAATTGAAGGTCATGTTTTTCCAAAGCACAACACTGATCTACTCTTAAGCCCAACATTGTAGCTGCCCATTTATGACTTATTATTGCCCTGAGCTATGTACTGCTGTTTTCCAGTGCTATATTTCTCGAAAATTTGACATAGAAATCTGTGACACAAACTGTCAGCTTGGTGTGGAAAAAAATCTCAAGTTCTCTCATTAATATTAAACTTCAGAGGGAAAAATGTGTTGCTGAAACAAGCATTTCTTTTAAGGATGAAGGGATTCATATATTACTATTGACATGATAATTGAAATCATATTCAGCAAAATGAATGATGAAGAAATTATACTCATGAATTCTAAAAGAAGGGACAAAGATGGATCAGAAGAAGAAAAAAGCATGTTATCACAAAATATGCAAGGACTCAGACATCCTTATCAAAATGATGCAACAATGAAAAGGAAAGTTATTGTGACCATCTATTGTTTCTAATGAGCATTAAAGAAGTTGTGATAAAAAAAAATTATTGTCAGTCATTGCAACAGAATATAGCTGAATGGCTACATCTTTTTTATGAGAATGCAGGCAAGTATAATTTGGATGTAAATCATACCTCTTGTCCCCGTGTTATAATGGACTTTCATTATACTTTACACAAAATTCGGGGATTCTCAAGACTCCTCCTTTATGCAGAATTCCTGGTGACTTCTGAAGACACTAAAAATTGTGGGTAGCATAAGATCTGCTCTTGGGAGCTTTTGAGAAATGGGACTCCCTTTTCTGCCTCTTTTTCTTTTTTTTTATGTAGCGTAAGAACTAGAGGCAGTTTTCATTTTTCTTTATACCTCAATTCCAGGATTTTCCTTTGAAGTCAAATATTGGTGTAGGTTTTTGCTTTTGTTTTAATGCGCTAGTTGTTTTGTTTTGTTTTTTCTTCTTCTTCTTTCCCCCTTTGGTTATATTCTGTTCATTTGAAGTAAGAGGAGTTTTATTTTAGAAAAAAAAATCATTTGGGTGCAAAAGAAAATGAAACCTTAGTCTCGTAGGCAAATGAGTGAAGGAATTAAACTTTCCTGTGTCGCCATAGACCATCACTGCTATAAAAATAAAGTCACGGGAGAGTCAAGGCAATCTTGGTGTTTTCAAAACCAACCCATTTAATAGTAACTATTATTTAAAATCACTTTAAAGTTATCAAAACATATTAATGCATATTGCTTCCTATCATCATAATAACACTGTGTTAAGAGTGATATTTTGTTGTCACTTTAAAGAAAATTGGATTTCTGAGGCATATGTTAACTTGCTTAGTTTCATGCACCTGTAGGAAGCCAAGCTGCATGTCTTAAACACAAGATTTCTGATTTAAATCCTGGATTCCATCTACTATATCACATAATCTCAACTGATTTTTTTATGTCGTAGTAGATTTTCTAAATTACCAAGTTAGACAAGAATTAAAATTTTGGTGATTGCCAATAATTTTATAGAGCCTGACAATTACCTAAAAAAGATGACTATTATATTTATTTATATATATATTATATATACATAGCTGGGGTCCTTATTAAGAATGTATAATCCTGGTCCTAACTCCCCAAAGATTCTGATTCAGTATATCTAAGTGAAATTCTATCACCTGAATTTTAAATAAAAAACTATATTTTGGGAAAAAAACCCTGTTGTAGAATACTGTTTGATAACTTAACGTCATAATTCTATACCCTATTTTTGAATCTGCAGACAACACATTTTTCTTTTTATTTTCTTTTTTCCTTTAATTTCCTTTCTCTTCTTTTTTTCTCTTTTCTTCCCTCCCCCCCTTTTATTTTTTTATTTTTTGTATTCATTAAATTGATGTTCTTTAATTGTACTGACTCTCTTTCCTGCTAAGAAAGTGATTTCAATGCTTACAGGTGCATAAAACGAATGTATAATATGTCCAAGATTCTTTAAGAAGCCAGCTATTTTATGGATTAATTACTTAGTTCCTAAGTGAAAATGGTTATACATTTTTTGGAATAATGGGGCTATCTGGCAAGGGTCTAAAGTCAGAGAACCTGGGTTCAAATATTCTCTGTTATTGACACCTGGCTGAACTTTTTAGCTTGTCTTCCTCAATTTCCTCATCTGTAAAATTGGAATAATAGCACTTTCTGTCATAGAGATTTTAAGAACATTAAGGTCATTGTTAACCTTTACCGAATGCACAGCACCGTGTCCAAAATATAGAGGCTCCATAAAAGTAGCTATTAATATTGTCATAGTTTTTCCTGAAGTTATTATTATTAGCCATTTTTATCATTAGAAGAAAAAAATGATGTTCCCACTGACCATCTGTTTCTGATTTTTGGAACATCTCCCAGGAACAATGAAATAAATTGATTTTCAGAATGGAGTTACTTGATATGACTATTGGTTTTTGGAGAATTATGGCCGAAAGCAAAGATTTTCCTTTCCTACAGTCACTATTGACACGTTCCCCGTAGTTAGCTACCATGATTACTCATATACTGAACCATTCCTGGGCCACCATATATTTTTATATTACTTGATGATTTTTTTTATCTTTGTCGTTATTGATTTTATTTAGCAAGTTATATAAACTCTTTGTGTGATGTGTGCCTCTATAATTGCAACATTTGAAGTGTGGTTAGTACTTAATGACAGGGAAGGAAATCTACTTAAAATATAATTATATATGAAATTCTCAGATATATTTTCTCAGAGCACCATTAGACTTTGCTTTTTACATGGTAATCTTAATATATGTGCAGGTATTCAGTGGTTGCATAAAAATGTCATCCATTAATGTTAAAAAGTTAACATTTACATGTATCAGATGGGCAGGCAGGTGATAATTTTAAGAATTCTATGTCTTTCTGAGAATTTGCTTTCTTAATTTTTATAAAATTAAACTTTATATATACTATTAAACTTGTGATATCTATTTTGAGCTTAATAAAGCGCACACAATAAGAATCGTAACCTCCTCTGCAGAGTTACTAAGCCAATTCTCTTAGGCATTTAAAGCATGTATTTCTTTAAAAGTTTAAAAGTTCAAGAAGTATAAAACTGTCTGAATCAAGGGTATATATGAGAATCCTTAAAGGAAATGCAAATGAAACATTAGAAAAATGGTTAAATGAAAGAAGACAGAGAACACTGAAGAAAGGAAAAAACTGTTAGAAATGAAAAATACCCATCACCGGCCTATCCCATTCCCCACTAGATTTTATACACAAGTAATGAATCATGGAACTTTACATCAAAAACTAGGGATGTACTGTATGGTGACTAACATAACATAATAAACAATTATTATTAAAAAAATAAAAATAAAATTTCAAAAAAAAAAGAATTGAAAAATAATAAAATGCCATAAGAAAAAAGTGTAGTACATCGGGTTAAAGAAATCAGCTTATTTTATCCTTCAGACTACTTGCACTTGCCATTGCACCTTCTTATTGTTTTTGGCTAAATAAATTCATGATGTGCTTCTTCTTAATTACATATCTCAGCTCAGATGTTATCTATTAAAAAAGATTTTGCTTGACCATGTCACTAGTAGCAACACAAATTCCCTGTTGCTATCTCATTATTTTTCTCTTCTAAAAATATCTTCTTCATTAAATGTAAGCAACATAAGGACTGATTAGTTTACCACCAATCAACATGGAAGAACACGGCATACACACACACACACACACACACACACACACACACACACACACAAACTTACTGCTTGATGATTGCAAATCAGGATATTGGGCAGCAGTAGAAAACATCAAATAAATATGCTATATATTGACACCATATAATGATGGGGCAGTTTCACTTGATTTATTCTCTGAAACACCTCTTCTATCATGAAAACCGCTGTTTACAAGAAACAGTCAATTGAGAACATACAGAAAGAATAAACTAGAAGTGGAACGAGGGGATTCTATTCTGATTCTCGGTCCACTAAATGTCTTTAAGAGGAATAGTATTTTTTTATTGTGGTTAAACCATATACATATATATTTATTACTTATTAAGTATTATTAGATTATTTATAACACACAATCATATTTGATTATAAATGGTTTTATAGGATTGTATTTCTATAATGTATATTATGTATAATCTGATATTTAATAATCTATAACAGTTGGGTACTGGTTTTTGTAGTTTACATGGAGTTTCTCATTAAATTTTCAAACCATCTTATGAAGGACACAGAATAATGTATCCTTTGTTATGCATCGATGAGGCTGAATCCCAGAATTCCCTTCCTGGTATGTTTCCTGTCAGTGGAAGTCCACAGGAGAGATTCTTATGCAAGTTTTGGAAAACAGAAATAAGGCAGCAGTCACTGAGTAACTCACACATGTTGCTTATCCGATGCCTTATCGCTGAGCTACAAAGCAACAGAGGGTCTGCTTTTGTTCCACTTTCCCTGGACCCTCCTGTAGTGTCTCTCCACCAAATCCATATGTGCTTCACTCTATCCTAAAAGGGCCAGATTCTTCTGTGAGCATGAATACAATCAGAATAAGAGGTGACAAGAACCGCCAGCTTGTGATTGTGGGTTCACCCCCTATTTTATGTCCATCTAGCTTTCTTGACTCCCTGGTCTGTTTGGAAGCTAGGGCACCAGATGCAAAAACCACCACCTTGCAGAGACATTGTAACCGGTTCTCATAATTGAATAACGTCAAAACCCCGCAACAAATCTCTTTATCCATAATCAATTGATCTAAATATCTAAATTTTTTTAAGGAGTCACTTATTTATTTTAGAGAGACAGTGCGAGTGGGAGAGGGGCAGAGAGGGTGACAGAGGAGAGGGAGAAAATTTCCAGCAGACTCCCTGCTGAATGCAGAGCTCCAGGCAGGGCTTTATCTCGTGACTCTGAAATCATGAGTCAGAGGCTCAACCTACTGAGCCACCAGGGTGCCCCTATTGATCTATATATCTATCAACTATCTATCTATCTGTCGATCGATCAATCGATCATCTCACTATCCACCTTTCTATCTCACTATCATCTGTCTATATTATATACCACCTAGTAGTTCTGCTTCTCTCATTGGTCACTAATATGATCACCCTCGAACAGATAAGAAAACCAAGGTCATACAGTTAGTAAACATCTTCTTCACTGGCATATGGTAACCCATAAATGACTAGTATTTAAGTACTCAAAGGGTTTTAGTAATAAGTCTATCTGCAATGTTTTTTCTATTTTTGTTTCCCTACGATAAAAAGGGAAGAGGGCTATTAGCATTTATTTTGTAAATATTTCATGAAAAATGACTTATAGTTCTCAACAATTCCTATTTTAACTATCTTTATTGAATCTTCTAGTAAATACATACACGGATCATGTCTTCAAAGACAGTGATTTTATTTGTTTGTTTACTTATTTTTTAAGATTTTATTTATTTATTTGACAGCACAAGCAGGGGGAGCAGCAGGCAGAGGGAAAGGGAGAGGCAGGCTCCCTGATGATCAGGGAGCCAGACGTGGGACTCAATTCCAGGACCCTGGGATCATGACCTGAGCCGATAGCAGACGCTTAAATGATTGAGCCACCCAGGCACCCCTCAAAGACAATGATTTTAAAAGGTGTGAGCTCTTGGACAGGATTATATAAGTAAAGGCTTAAGAAAAAAAATATTATCTCTTTAGACTAAATGTTTGATTTTATACCTTATCTACATTGTATGCTTAACTTTTTCTAAGCACAGCTCTTATTATAACTTATTCTGCTTTCATTATGTATGCTATGTTTTTCTACTTCCAACTTCTTAATCTGAATATTTTTAAATTGATATTTATTTAACAAACACTTGTATAGTGCAAAGCACTACGTGCCAGACACTGTTCTAAGAACTTTGCAAATATGAATTTATAAAATCTTTTTAGCAATGCTACAAGGTAGGTACTATTGCTTTGTCTATTTTACGTGTCGGAAAACTGAGACACAGAAGAGTTAAGTAACTTGTCTGAGATCACTCAACTGTAAGTTGCCAAACTGGGGTTTGAACTTAGAGTGTCTGCTCCAGAGTTCATACCTTCTTCCTCCGATGTGCATTTAAGCTATAAAGTTTCTTTAAAGTTGTACTTTTTTCACAGGGACAGGACACAATGACATTCAAACAGAGACCTAAGAAAGTAAGGAAGAGGCTATTTGGATATATGGGGGAAGGGTTTTCTAGACAGAGAATAGTAAGTGCAAATGTTTGAGGAGGGAGCTTCAGTCGACCTGCTTTGGATGTTTTAGAGATCAAGGAAAACGTGTATCAGAATAAAGGAAGTGGGATGCCTGGGTGGCTCAGTCAGTTAAGTGTCTGCCTTCAGCTCATGTCGTGATCCCAGGGTCCTGAGACTGAGCTCCACATCAGCCTCCCCACTCGGTGAGAAGCCTGCTTCTCCCTCTCCCTCTGCCTGCCGCTCTCCCTGCTTGTATTCTCTCTCTCTGTTAAATAAAGAAATAAAATCTTTAAAAAAAATAAAGGAAGTAATTGGAATGTTAGAAGATATGTTCATAGAGTTAGAAAGGGACGAGATCATATAGACCCTTATAAATAGGGTAATACAAATCCTAGTTTGCCCAGGATATCCCATTTCTAATCCTGTGTCCTGATATGATTATTAATAGTTCTCCCTTCGCTAAAAAAAGAAAAAAAAATTATCCGAGTTTGGATTATAAATCCTAGGGTCACCTTTTTAATAAGCCATTGAAAAGACTTCTTTTTTTTTTTTAATCTAATGAAATAGAAATTCACTCCTGTTGCTCTGTTCACAATAAAATATAGGAGAGTCAGGGCAAAACATAGATACTAATTAAAAAGCAGTATTTTGGGTGAAAGAATTAATGGCAGCTTAGACTAGAGTAGGGTAGTTGTGGCGAACATGTTAAACAGCGGTAGGATTCTGTATATATTTTGAAGGTCAAAGCAGTAAATTTGTTGATGAAATGGATCCTGGGTGTAAGATAAATTGAAATCAGGAATGATTGCAGTGTTTAGGCTTAAGCAACTGAAAGTTTGAAGCTTTTATGTAATAGAAGAACACAGACTGAGGGAGGAGCTGGATCAAGGAAAGGATTATGAATTCAGTTTTGCATGTGTAAAATTTGAGATATTTAATAGATACCCAAGTGGTGATGCTGAATTAGATCTAGAACTCCAGAGTTCCTGAAAGAGGTCTAGATTAGGGTTTATATTTGAAAGTTGGAGATAAAGAAGATAAGTCTTGATCTGCTTGACCTGCTTTGTCAAGCAGGTGGGATGACCTCACCTCAAGTGTATTAAGAGTGTGAATTAACTCTCAAAGTTTCTGTTCTATTTTCTAAGCAAGTGGTAGTTGATGGCAGAGACATCTAAACAGATAGCTCTGATATTTCCATTAATATTGGAGTCTAAGAGGTTAGAGAAAGCCTATCTGGTAGTGATGGGGAACGAGGGGAGTCCTGCTATAGCAATGTGGATATGTAGTGTCAGATCGATATGTTAAGTACTATAGGAAACTTTTGCAGGTGCTCATACATTGCACTGCATGAAACTTGTTTCTCCCCCACTTTGCCTATTTCCATCACTAGGTTTTCAGATTATAACTATGTGTCTCTCTTATCAGAATTTCAGTTACTTCAGGTCAAGAAACGTGACTTATTCTTTTTGGAGACCCGTATAGTCATGCCCATTTAACATGGCAAATATTCAATTGTCTTTTAACCTATAGAACAACAATTTCATATGGTTTGACCTACTAGATAGATACATAATCACTAGTAGTTCAATAATGAAATGAATGAATTGGAGGAAAAGACAAAAGCTCAATCACTAAAGTAGAGTGGAAGATATTAAGACTTGTTGATATTATTATCAGGCCCTGAGACAAAGGAAGTGTCCACATACTGGGCAGGATTTATAGAACATCCATTTTGATAATGGTCCAGTTGAAAACTAAGACTCTGGAATCAAGTTTGGTTCAGAACTGGGTCCAGTTTAAGGATGGGAGGAATTGACAGATTGAAGGGAATAGGTCCAATAACCAAGGAAGGAAAGAGCAATATATTAAACAGATGATATACCCTATATACTCTTTTAGGCTTTAATAATTTGATATGAGGCAAATATTCAATAAATTACATTTAAAAGCAAATCTATAAAATTCATGCAATTATAAACAATTTATCAAAATACATTAGAAAATTTACTTTTGGTAGAAAGAGAACTGTTAAATAGGAAGCAGAACTAATGGCCTTGTCTACTATGAGAACGAAATCATTTTGACTTCAAATATCACTCATAGACCAATTATATCAACACATAGTCTAAATTATAAGAGTTTAAAAACTGCACAGGTATTTTATAAAAAATGTGTATATATACTCAATTTGTAAAGTAATTTTATAAATATTTTACTGAAACCATCTTTCTTCCGTTTTATTATTATTTTTTAAATTTATTGCCTAAAATATTTTGGAGGGGTCTGGTATGGATCGAATGTGTGTGTCACCCCCAAAACTCTTATGTGAAATTCTAAACCCCAAGAGGATGATTTTGGGGGTGGGGGCCTTTGGGAGGTGATTAGGTCATGAGGGTGGAACTTTCATGATTGGGATTTGTGCCTTTATAAAGAAACCCCAGAGAGACACCCCCTCGCACCATAGCAGATTATAACAAAAAGCAACTATTTAGGAAATGGGCTCTCACAGACACTGACTCAACTAGCACCATGGTCTTGGGCTTCCCAGCCTCCAGAACTGCAAGAAATACATTTCTCTTGTTTATAAGCTATCCAGTTTCTGTCAGTATTTCTAGAAAAACATACTGTATGTGTGCATAATAATGCTATTCAATAGTTATGTCTTTATACACACAGTTCGGATACTATAGCATGACATGCAAGTTAGTTTAAACACATGATAACCTTGAAAAATAATAGTAGCTTGGAAGAAATTACTTGACTTCATAAAGATCAAGCCCTGACTAAATTAACCTTCTACAGAGTAAAAGAATCATCAAATTGAGTAAATTAAAGAGAAATAATGGACATAATCCATCTTGACTTTGATTTTTGTCTTGGATAACTTAATTTGCTTAACACTAAACAGAGAAATACAGGTTTTGATAAGTAAATATTAAGGAGTGATCACTTAATTGGTTTTCCATGTCCATTATAGTTATTAACATATTACAGTTAACCTAAAGGGGCATAATTCATACATTGATTCCTTTTACAAATATTTATTGAATACCTATGTAAGGGAACAGCATTCCTTATTAAAAAGAGAGTCCTCCAAGATTAGAGTGGAGAATTGTTTCAGAAAGACAATATCCAGCTTGGAAGGGGATGGAGATTCAATTAACCCTGTGCCATTTTTTGGCATGGTGTTCTCTCATACTGATTTCCACTGCCACAGAGGACAAAATACTCCCCCTGAACATACAGCCAAGAACAGAAAAGACAAAATCCATCTTTTTACTTCCCTGCTCTTTCAACACACTCATAGGCATGGGATGAAAGCAAAAGCGAAAAAAGTTTCTGCCCTCAATGAGTGTATATTCTAGCCCTAAAGTTATCACATACACACACGAGCCATTGATATATGGGAGGAAATGGTAGTGCTGTAATAGGAAAATACACAGAGCACACCGAAGTGCAGAAGAGACCACGTTAGTACTATTTGGGAGCTATAGAATGATAAGGAAACGGACAAAGAAAATAGGTTGGGGGATGAGATAGTTTTGAATTGTTCTTAAGATATGGGTGGCACTTTCTAAGGGTAGCTAGAAGATGGCAGTCATTGAAGGCAGTGGAAATACCATGACCAAATACTGGGAGATGGGAATAGGTGGGCCATCCAGCAAGAACCAGGAGTCGATAGAAGTTCAGTAGAAGTTGTGGGTAGGGTACATGAAAGAGTGTAGTTGGAGGTAAGGATTACAGAAATCATCTGTGAATTTTAAATATGCTAAGATAAAATGCATTTTTTAATGTAAAGATGAAGGGGTACACTTGGCATTTTTCACATTAAAGGTTTTTATTGAAATTAAATGTATTTTCAGAGGAAGAAAGCAGATATGTCAGGCTTTTTAGATGAAAAGGAAAAAAGCACAATTATTTATTGAATGTCTTACTCTGGATCTAGAATTTAACGTATGCTAATTCATTTAATCTCACATTTGATGAGACAGGGAATGTAATGTCCATTTTATATGACTCCAGGAGATGTTATGGAACTTGCCTAAATAACACAGTATCTGTGCTGGTATTTAAACCGAGTTCCTAACCCTGGCTGCTCATTAGAATCATCTAGAGAACTTCTTAATCACTCTTTGAAAATACTGATGCTTAGACCCACGCTGAGAGTTTGTAATTTAACTGACCAGCAGTCTAGACCACAGTTCCTCACAAAGATAAGGTTAAAACTCATTGATTTTCTTAATTGAAGGAGCGGTCATGAATAAAAATAGAGTTATTCAATAAAGTTGAGTAAAGAGTAACAGAGCTTAGAATTAAAAAGAAAAAGCAAAACTTTTGACAAAATCTTTAGACTGTTTCTCATGATTCCCCAAATATAAATTGTGCATAAAAATAAAATTTCTATCTGAAAATATTTATATTGGAAAATATGAGTGCACACACACACACCCACACCCACATACAGTTGATCCTCATTATTCATGGACTTTATATTTGCAAACATGTCTACCTGCTAAAACTTATTTGTAAACCCAAAATCAATGCTCGTGATGGTTTTGCAATCATTCACAGACATGCAGAGTAGGGGCAAAAATTTAAGTTGTCCAACACGTGCATTTCCAGTTTAGAGCCAGTCATACCTTAGACGAAACAAGATTTTCTGCCTTCTTGTTTCAGCTCTCATACTGTAAACAAGTGTTCTTTTTTGCAATTTCTTTAATGCTATGTTTTTTCACAATTTTGTGGTCTTTGTTGGTGATTTCACTGTTTAAAATGACCCTCAAGCATAGCGCTGAAGTGTTGTGTAGTGTTTCCAACCACAAGAAGGCTGTGATGTGTCTTACAGAGGAAGGCATGTGTGTTACCTAAACGTCCTTCAGGCATGGGTCATAGAGCTCTGGCTCCTGAGGTCGCTATTACTGAATCAGCAGTTCATTAATAATGCCTTTAAATAGGAACACACATACACGGAGTTTATGTACTGATTGGTTGACAAAAATGCTGTGACCAGAGGTTGGCAGGAACCTATCCCTGCATTTCCCCTAAGGGCAATGATTCAGTATTTGCTAACTGAGTGTTTCTGGTATAGAACAATCCTGAGAATAGCAAAAACCAACTGGATATATAGTCATAAGTGACACAAATTTGTCAAAAAGGCAGTAAAAGAGATCATCTTAATTGTATTTGTTCAGTGAATGTTTCTTGAATATTTACCACATACTGGCACTGCACTGAGGATTCCGTGGTAGGTGAGAAAGAATCCGTTTCCACACACACAGCACATCCATTCTTTCAACTCTTACGAGTCGCTGCCACCAACACCACAACTGGGTATGCACGGGCTCCTAAAGGCAGGAAGGAAAACATTCTGCCTACTTAGGGTAATACACATACTCAGTTTATGCACCTCTCTAGAATCTGCTTACTGACCCGGACTCTTGCTAAGGAAAGAGCCACAGGCCATGCTGCTGTCAATTCACCCAGTACCTCAGCCTTCCACATGGAAGGACTGGCCGCTTTGGCGCCTACATTGACCGTGCAAGTCCGACCTGACATCAGAAGCTCTGCCCTGCACTCCCTGATTTTTGACTTGAAATGCGCCAGCAGGAGAAGGTCTGGCTGCTGCCACCTGGAGGGCGCACCATGCAAGGTCCAGGGAATCAACGCAAACCGCCCAGTAAGAGTTAGAGGGCAGGGAGGAGGAGTGAGAATAAACTGCCTCCCTTCCCCTCCGACTCTAAAAAAAGAACTGATCCCAGATATAGCGCTTGTGCCAGGCTTTTTTTCACAGATCATCTCCAGGACTGAGGACCAGTTATGTTTTCTTGCAAAGTTGTAGACAGCTCAGTAATTACCATTTTGTATTCATGTTCCTTCCTTTTCAGTTCTTTTCCTTTTCCCCTCATTGTATGTTGCTGGCATTGGCCTTCCTAATACAATCATAGTAGGTAGGCGTTGTCTATTTTCTAGAGAATCTAGACCAAGACCTGGTTATTTCAAATTATAACTTGATCCAGTTTACCCTGTATATAATGGATTTATTTCTCCTTTTCTTACTTTCTTCCTTCCACTTATTCACTGAATATTTATAGAAAATACTGGGAATAATACAAGAGGAAAAACAAACTTGACTATGCTCCCTGGAGGTTGTTTCCTGTAGCTGTGTTTCTTCCCACTTTAAATGAGGAAAACAGAATCCATCTCTTCGCATGGTTGTAAGAATGAAATGTGGTAATTCATGTCTGATGCTCAGCACAGTAGCATGAGCTCAGCTCAGTAGATGTGTATAGTACTTATTAGTGTCATTATTATCATTATTAAGGTTTATTCAGCATATTGTTTGATCAACGGATGGATTGGCCAGGAAACAGCTAAGATTGTTTTCTCTGTAATACCAACCTGAGATCCAGACTGAAAAGCTATCTATAAGAGTAATAATATAAGGAATTTAGAATCACTCTACAGAAAAGGATATGGGTTATTTTTTAAAAATAATTTCTAATAATTACATAGATGTTAGTGATTACATGGAGTCTAGTCATGGTCTCTGTTTTCACTGAGTTTATAAATAATACAGGCAAAGAGGTTAATTTTTTTTAAGATTTTATTTATTTATTTGAGAGTGAGTGAGAGAGAGAGCACAAGCAGGGGAAGAAGGAGGGGCAGGCTCCCTCCCGAGCAGGGAGAGGGACTCAGGGCTTGCATGACCCGAGCCAAAGGCAGACCCCCAGGTGACTGAGCCGCCCAGGCACCCCCGGGCAAAGAGGTTTAAACAAGAACACCTTAGCTCACTCCAGAGAAGAAACAGAAATGTTAAATCTCTAAATTATAATTGAGACTTCAGTATTCACCTTAGGATGTCTTTTTTAAATAATTTCTTATTCTTGGTTGAGAATGTTTTGAATTTGCATACTACTTGAAGACAGGACAGCACAATTGTTCCCAGAGGTTCCCACCCGAGTATTTGACTTTAGGGACTCCAAAATTTGTATTTATGTATTATGTATTTATTGTATATAGGGATAAAGCAACTGAGTATTTATGGAATAGCCAAATTATATCATACTCTGTTGAGATCCAGATCCTCGAGGTAGAAGAAAGGAAGCACATGTAATATAAAATGCATTAAGTAAAATTATGTAGTCCAGAATTATAACTGGATATCAATAGGAACTTATCAGTTATTTTCTCTTCATAACCTTTCGGCTGAAAAAGATTGGAAACAATGACCAATCTAGTAACAATGACTGTACTTCAAACCTGATATTGGTTTTACAATGCCATTTTTCTGTTAAAAGAATGAAATCAGGGGGGCGCCTGGGTGGCACAGCGGTTAAGCGTTGCCTCCAGCTCAGGGCGTGATCCCAGCGTCGTGGGATCGAGCCCCACATCAGGCTTTTCCGCTATGAGCCTGCTTCTTCCTCTCCCACTCCCTCTGCTTGTGTTCCCTCTCTCGCTGGCTGTCTCTATCTCTGTTGAATAAATAAATAAAATCTTTTAAAAAAATGAATGAAATCAGGACATCTTAGAGAATAACTGACTTCAGGACTCAGACAAGAAATGTACAAGGTCACCCTGGAACCAATCTTGTCATTATGATTAGCAAGACTATCAAAGACTAATAGTGTCATGCACAAAAGTTCTTATTTTTCTCAAAAAGGACAATAAGAGCTTTAATTAAGTGAAGCATTTTAATAGATTGAAATCATTAACCAGTTTAAATCCAGGAGTTCAGATTTGGTTATTATATTTGTTATTTATTACTATGTAACAAATTACCCTAAATTTAACAACTCAAATCAACATTTTTTTATCTCACAGTTTCAAGACTCTATTGGAACAGGGACAGCTCTTAAAATCAGTCAGATGACAGTTGATAGGCATTAGATCTTTACTGGCTGCTGGCTGAAGACATCAGATCTTCACCACATTGTCTCTCCTTAGGCACTCACAACATGGCAGCTGGCTCCAGCCACAAATATTGAGGGAGAAAGCAAGACCATGTGAGAAAAAAGAAGACACAGTCTTTTTGAAACCTAATCTCACATATGTAATCCATATTGGGCCATATTCTGTTCATTAAAAGTGAGTTTAGGTCCAGCCCACATTCAATATGAGAGTATTAAATAAAGGAGGAATCATTGGGGGCTATTTTAGAAGTTGCCTTCCATGAACAGAACCAATTTATCATCTTAGAGCTGGGCAAAGAAATCAAACCTTTGGGGAAGAATCCAGCTTTTCTTACATGGAACGTATCACTGAGTAGCTAGTAGATGAAGTTAAGTATCTTCTTATAAAATCATTCCAGCTAATGAAAACGAAAATGAAATTATAAAATTAAAATATCAACATTTTCCAACCCATATTAATAGAATCAGTGGATATAGGTATTAGATATCAATGTATCTTAATTTTTCTAAGAAAGAGCAGTTAGGTAATCAAAGAACCCAATTTCTTCAGTAAATTAAACAAAAAGATGGAAGGAGAGCCTACAGATTAAAAAGACTTAACTAATCAAGTTTAGAGAAACAGATGATATTAAACCATAGTGTCTAAGAATGGATACTGGAGATAAAAGCATACAGAAATGATAACATGATTGCCATAAAGACAAGGAAGTAGTCAATTTGAGGGAGTCAATATGATAGAGTGGGGTGCATGAAGAGACTTGCTGGGAGGTGCTTTCAACATTGTTCACCTTATAATAAGTCACTAAGATGTTCATTTGTTTTCTCCATGTTTCTGTACCTGTATTATACAATTAAAAAAATTTAAAACACCTCCTAAAATCTTCAATGTTTTATACACAGAAGGTCATATTAACACTCCTCACCAAATCAGGAAAACATAATCTCAGAATAAAAGGCCAATCTCTCTCAAGAAAGATTAATTGGTAACTTTGCAATATAGCTTCCCTCCTGGTATGATCATTGGGTTTTGTTTCCTGGTATATAACGTTACATGAAATGTCTTAAATTTTCTGAGTCATTCTTTGAGAATTATGGCAGATTATATTGTTTGAAAATATTCTCCATGGTAACTTCTGTGCCACATGAACTTCTGCAATGAGATCATGTCCTCTCATCAAGAGACGGAGTCTAATCCTCTTCACTATCTTCCTCTTCTGCGTATCTTGGAATACTTACTATTGGGAGACTTCTTGGAAGCCAACAGTTATGGTTTAAGAGGCTCAAGCCATACTGTGAGGCCACATGTAGGCACTTGGCAAAGTCCAACTGAATTCTCAGCCAATGGCTTGCATCAGTTGCCAATCATGTGAGTGAGCCATCTTGACATGCCAGACTAATTGAGCCCCCACTTGACTGCAGCCTCATGCAACATGATGTGAAATAGAGGAATCACCAACTTAAGCCCAGTCATCAAAAGAACAGTAAGAGATAATAAATAGTTATAAACCACTAAATTTGGTATTATTTATTATGTAGCAATAGCTACAGGGCACAGGAATAATTGGGGGTAATTACTATTTAAGGTCCTCTTTGTACTCAAATGAATCTGGTATCGCCTTGACTTTTTGTTTGTTTGGCAGTCCTCATTATAAAGAATATTATCATTTTAAAAAATGTGATCTATCACAGTTGTGTTACACATACCTTGAAAACAAAATTATCATCTTGTTTTTGCTATAATAATAGATCTATATGGTCTTTTCTGCGAGTGGCGTAATTCATGAAAGAGAGTTCACTCTTCTCTTTTTCTTGTGTTTTTAAAGAAACTCTTTAAGTATTGCCCAAACATTTATAACCTTTTTGCTGTTCCTTTTTTTTTTTTTTTTTTTTTTCTGATTTGGAGTAGTGCTGGTCAGATATATAGCTGGGTGGATAGATAGACAGATACATAGAGAATTAATAGCATTTTCATTACCTCATTTCCCCTGAAAATCTGTCTTTTTAGTTTCTGTGTTTCACCAATATGTCCTGCTGCTACATGGCTACTTAATGCCTAGGTTATGCTTAAACCTTGTTTTGTCCCCAACAAAATGTGGACTTTGTACCAAACTTTAACTAGTTATCGATCAAATTATATCTAAGATTTTTTCTTTGTTTTGATCAGTTTTTGCCAAGACAATAGCATATCAATGAACTGAAACACTTTAAACACCACAAAATTGAAAGAATTGATGAATTTGCAACTAAAAGTTCACATAAAAGAACTTTCCTGTGTTTACTTTGTGTCTACTAATATCTCAAACTTTATTCTTTTAAATACATACCAAGCCAGTCAAATACCAGTATCTAAATTGCATTTGTTTATGATCAGTATAAACAAATGTATAGCCAAGTGAGGCATCTGGGGAAGTCTTCAAATGTTAACTTCAACATTTTCACAAAACGCATTTTGGAATTTTTTATTGTTGTTGCAATCTTTGCTGTAGAGATGGACTAAGGTTATGCCCTTTCTTTTTCTTATAATCTTTGACTCAAAAAAGAGGAAGGATAATTAATGCTTGGTATAGTCTGGGAAATGCTATCAGCTTTTAGCAGACTTATTAAAGTATGTTTGGTTTTTTAAAACATACTGTGTGTTTTAACTGGCTGTCTATTGAAACTCTCATGAGTTCATGAGGTCATATAAACATAAGAGGATGTAAATACTCTGTGAGAATCAAAGTGAAGAAAATGAAGAAGATCAAAGTGATCTAGTTTACAGCTTTTCTGGAATGTGAAGCCAGATTTTGAATTCTTTCTCTGATGATACTAACCATATACTTTGTAGACCAAGGCATGTGTGGTGGCACGTTGCTGAATATACTATTTAACTTATTGATGTATAGGCCTTACTTCATTTTTCCTAAACTGAAATGAAAAAATAAAACTGGAACAAATTAAGAATATTGGGATAAACTGGAAACTTAAAATAAAGTTTAAAAGAATTTGGGGGGAGGGGTGTTGAGAAATAACAGGTCAGATTCTTTTAACATCTCCTTTGCAATTGGGTATAGATGTATTTTTACCCCACAAAAATAGTAGACTGTAACTATTAAATCAATATTAATTATGGAACTGTAGGGGGACACGATATTTAAAAGGTTATAAATTGCTTATAACAATCAGAAATATTTTAAAAAGAAATCCAAACTTTAACAAAGTCAAGATGTTGTCTTAAAAAAACAAAGATTTTAGTCTCTATATAGGGACTTTTCACATGCACTTTTCACCACAGTGAACATAGTAGACTTGAGGACACACAGTGAACACAGTGGACAGGAAGACACGTGATTAGGTATTCCTGTCATTTTTCCTTCACTTTCCCAGCTCCATGGTCTACCTTGTTTTCAGGGTGTTCAGGATATTAGGAGTAGCTCCTCCCATCTGAAATTCCTACTTATGAGCTCTGCTAGCATGCCTACTGTGTTGCTTCCTTACGGTGTTTTCAGAGCTGAGAGAAGAAAGAAAGAGTACTTTGTAGCGAAGGGGGTCATTTGAAGTAGGAGAATGCATTGTACTTCTTCAGTTGGGTTGAATCACTTTGGTGATTCCAATACCTCTTTTCCTCTAATTCCTGTCCCCTTCTTCCATCATGTTAGCTCCCTTGTGTGTGTGTGCTCTATTTAATCTTTGACAGTTTGCAGCTAGATATATTCAAGTGACTAAATTCTTAAGTGGGAGTGTTTTAATTGCAGGTGTTCTAGGGAAGCTTCCAGAAATCTTCCATCAGGGTAGTTGGCCCATGCACTTTGCCCTCCTTTTCTTTGCCCGCCTCCCCCCGCTCCCCGCGCTTTCCATATGCAGCCTGTATGAATACAAGCTTGGACCATGGGGAGGAAGGACACACCCTAGAGATGATGAATGCATGAATTGGAAGGAACCCAAAGTTCCTGAGGACTCGTTAAAATAGAGCTACCATCCTAATTCTAGACTACCAAGCTATGGGACTTCATGGGAAAAAAATATATTTCTATCTCATTTAAGCCAATGCCCTTTCCCTCCCCCCCCTTTTTTTGAGTAGAGGCGTGTTTTTCTACAACTGAACATAATTCCAATGAATATAGTTACAATCAGATTTTTCTACCTCTCTGTGGATTCGTGATTATATTTAGTCTTTGATTTGAGGTTTACATTCTAGACCAAATGCCATTTAAAATATATCAAGAAATTACTGAACATTTATCATATGTAAAGGACTTTTGTGCAAAGAATGGTGAGTTGATCTCCGTAAAAACAAAAGCTTCTTGGCAGTTATCTGTATCCTGTGTGCAGAGGCAGCAGCCTAAGGAAAGTGACTTTGGGACTTTAATAAAAAATGGATAAATAAATTTAAATCTGTGCCTCTTCATCTCCTCTCTCCCTCCATTCTTCCCATCAATTAAAAAGACATGAAAACCACATTAACCTTGCTAATAAATGTGGCATTAACCAGAATGCTTTCAAATGGTTTCCCCCTCCATTTTACCTATACTAGCCTTGTCAAAGGAGGAAAAAGGATATTAAAATCAGCATTGAGAACTTCTCACCTGGCACAGTTTACTGGCCTCGGGCATGCGGGCAGAGTTGCTTTGGGCAAAAATCCGAAGAGGCTGTTAGTGTGTAAATCCTCCCAAGTAATACCGCTTAGAATCTAATGCCCTTTATGGATTCTCCTGTGTCACTCGATAGAATGCGCCAAATTGCAAAGACCATGCAGCATATCTGTAGGAGGCAAGACAGAACTATAGCCTAAAGATCAAATACCAGACGTGAACCAACCTTAGCGTGTTCTCATCTTTTTCACTGGTTCGATTTTGGTCTCCTTTTCTCAGAAAGCAGGTTCCCTAGGGAACCCTTTTCCGCCTTCAGGATGGCTACCAGGTAAGTCCCCTTCTAGAGAGCCAGGGTCAGCTTCCGTACAGAATTGGAGTTTTGACCCCGAGCAAAGGAGCCCCGCTCCGCCCACAAACAGCCCACTGTTTCCCCTTAGGTGGATCTGGCTGAAAGGCAGCCTCTGCCAGCGCCGGGTGCAGTCCCGTGGCTCCCGGGATGAAACAAGCAGGGGAGATCGATGTGCAAGAGCAACCGTCAGGTGGAAAGCACAGAGCGAGGTTGTCTTTTTCATATTTTTCTATGAAACATTTCTGTGAACTAAGGGGGAAAAAAACCCACATAGATTGAGGAGGATTTTACAGCAGGGAGTATTGATGATGTTAGAGTTGATTTTCCCTTTCATCTTTTATTTAAAATTTGACAGTGTCTGCTTATGTATTTGTAAAATGACTCTCTGAACAAACGTGAGCAGATGCCCTGAAAGGTTAAAGGAAATACGGGTGAAATACTTTCTCAGTTTTTATTACGATGTTTAAGTAGTTTTCTGCAGGGAAATGCATCTGTCATTAAAATACATTTTTCTCTGTGCTGTTTCCCTTTCTGAGGGGAAAAAAATGTATCATTTTAGTAAGTTTTAATGGCTGTACTTTAATCGATCTGGTTTTCAAAAAGATTATGGCTTAGGTAAACGGAAAGGATCCTCATCCCCTTTTCCCAGTGTACCCTGTGGTCTCGTGGGCTGTTTTTACAAGATCTGAGATACAACTTTATTCATATCCATAACAGATTGAAGAACCGCCTTTTCCCAGCCAATGTGTCCTATCACATCTGAGAAAGTCTGCTGGAGACAGCAAGCTATTTTTCAATTTATTCCCTATGTGATGACCATATTTCTTTGAAAGAAAATGATTTTCAGGGAAAACTAATGGAATTTCTGAAGGAAAATTAAGGAAGACTGGGCAAAGATTTAGAATGAGATGAATAAACTACAGAATAACAGCATTTGGGGTTTTTTTTCAACAGGAGAAAATTTACGATAGTTATCTTTTCCTTCCTTAACCTCCCCCAATTCTCCTACAGTTTTCCTTCAAATCCCTTACCTTTCAATTCTGAACACACACACACACACACACACACACACACACACACACAGGTTCCTTCAGGCCAGTGCTCAATTCCCTTACCTGTTTTGACAAGAAATGCATACTGCAGTCATACGCCAGAGGCCATGGTTATACAAAAGTCACAGGTCAATAAAGATCACTTACATTTCTTATGAGCCTTTTCATCTTCCTTTTCTCCTATGTGGGCAGGGCCAACAGAAAGGGAAAGACAGAAATGTCAAGGGGTCTGGCTGTCAAAGAAACCCCCACTCCCTCCAAATAATTTGATGGCCCTTAAACTTTTGCTATCTTGCCTTAGGAAAAATGGCCTTTTCTCTTCTACTCCTCATCACAAGGAGTTCTTCTCTCTTTCAAAATGAAGTTAAAGCCTTGACCCTCTTCCTTGATGATATACAATAAAGTAAAAAGAAAAGATTAGTAGGTTTTCCTTAAAATTCTCCTTTAAAAGGAAAAAAGGAAATGATCTACGTTGTATTTTAGTTTAACATATTTGACATATGTTCTGTGAGTTCATACATCTTTTTTGAAGGTCATAAGATAGGCTTTGCACAATTAAGTGGACTTCACATTGGGAAATTTTAGCTACCTTTTCTAATGTATTTATTTATTGCTAGTATTTGTACAATTATTTTTCTTCCATAAGTGACCATATGCATAATTGGAGATTATGACTAGAAATAATATTATCATTATGAAATCCATGGTATCCAAATAATAGTGAAGATAAAAGAAACAGCCATCTAGTCATCCCCCCCCGCCATTTTGGAAATATAAAAATATTGTGTAAATATTAAAGTTTTATATCTCAAGTTTCTGATTCAATGGCATACTAAATGAACAATTCTTAAAAAAAAAAAAAATCTGTGCTCAAAAGTAGATTCAGAGGCCTCAGTAGTTTTCAAGGAATGTCTTAAAGTTGATCCTGGGAATCATCTAATACAGTTTTATTATCATGCAAAAATAACAGCTCT
The DNA here is from genome assembly GCF_002007445.2 of Ailuropoda melanoleuca. Taxonomy (NCBI): domain Eukaryota; kingdom Metazoa; phylum Chordata; class Mammalia; order Carnivora; family Ursidae; genus Ailuropoda; species Ailuropoda melanoleuca. The sequence goes on along the minus strand of NC_048219.1, from coordinate 51,882,602 downwards.
CATAAGGTCAAAATTATTTTTAGAAAAAGAACTTAGATCCTGATTCCCATTTAAGTGTTTCGAGTCAGATCATGTTTATGTATATGTGCTTGTCTATATGTATTTGTTTTTGTCTTTAAGTTGTATATGAGAAAGGGAGAACTGGTTTTCAATGTTTGATGGACAATGGAATCTTTAGGGAAACCTACAGATTATAATAAAAACAAGCGAAAGATTTGGCTACACATCTCCCTTCTGTCTTTTCAACAAACCTAGCAAGAGATTTTCCCAAATTAAATGGAGGTTTAAAAAAAAAAAAAGTTACTCTCTAATTAGAGAGTGAAAGGCAAACAGATTGTTCAAGAAAACATTCCTTTTAGGGACAATTAGGACATATTGAGTGAGATTTAAAAAGAAGAAAAACATAACCATCATTAATAAATTAAACTATTAAAACAGTTGAAAAGATTCGGACTTGATTTTCCATTTGTGAGATAAATGTGTATGTGTATACTGGTAAGTACGTAAGAAATCGATTATAAGCTAGGACTCTGACCTCTTGCCTACACATGCAAGAAAAACTTGTCTTACCAAATTTCATGGATGAAAAATTGAAAAAGATGAGACTCCTATAATTATAAGCTTATAAGCAGTAGGATAAAGATTGGTATTTTGTTCTCCTGAGGACCTACGTCTATTCATTCAGTCTTAACTGAAGGGCTACTGTGTGTTTATTTACAAATCCAATCTATAGAATTTGAATAAAATTATAAACTACTGAAACAATGATTGGATGTTATGTTTGCAAACATGGTGAGACTTTTTGGGAACTTCAGTCATTACTTATGATATTTGCTTAATTTTATGAGGATTATACTTCAGTAACTCATTCTCCTTCCATGGTAGTTTTGTTTTGTTTTTTGTTTTTTTGGTCAAAGAACATTTATTATTGTATAAGTTACTTCTTTGTATTAACTGTCTTCACTTTTCACTTTAATAAAATGCACTGCATCAATTCAAAAAAAGATTTGAGTTGGGAAAAGCTTTAGTTTTCATAAAGATACTTGTACCATATCATATTGAAGGGATTTTTCCACAAAATGTTTACATTTGATCCTACATGATACTTCCTCAAGAATAGATTTAGTCATGATTTAATATGTTATAAAAGATGAGTCTTTCCCATAAAAGAATGTTTTTAAATAGTGTAAGAATTTATTTTCAAAGCCTAAAATCATTGACCTTTAGTTAAAGGAAAATAGGTAGTTTTATGATTAACATGTTTGTTGGAATAATGAAATGCATATTCACTTAGCTCAGGAATATGGCTCAGAAAATAAATTAGCAAGCTGTTTCAAACTTCTTGTCACTTGATTCATCTTCAGACTTTCCCTATAGTGGTGCTTTAAAAATCATGAGAAAAAAGCCTATTTATTAGAATATGCCTTATTTCAAGGTGTTTTTGCAGTGCTGGGATCTTTATTTTAAATTGATTTTTTATAAATATATTCATAATTGCCCTCACTTTGCCATACTTAGCATTCACTGCTTCCCTTTTGAATCAAGATAGATAAGAAAAATAGACAAATTACGTTTCAAAGTACAAAGGGTCATGCTTAATTTCAAACCACAAACTGTCAAAACCCTGTATTCTCCTCACCCGGTCATTTTATACTTGATAAGTAAACCCACTTGAGGAATGTTTATATGCCCCAACGCTTTTGGACAAGTTCACTGACAGAACACATTCTTTAAAGAAATATATCACAACTGTTTATCTCCCTGAGTGTTACCCTAAACCTTGTCAGTGTTAATGATATCAGGACATGATTTAAATAAATCCTTTTGAGAGTGACTATGGGTATTTCTGCATTTGAATCACAAATATAGGAATTTTGGCTGTGAAAGTGGGCAACAGATATTTCAACACGTACAGCATTCTGTTCGAATGGAAAGCTTTAATAGAGAAGTGCTCCAGAGAAGCCCTGCTGTCACTCTTGGGTTTAACATGCAGCTGCTGTCTTCCCTAAGGGGCTGGGGGGGGAAGGGTACACTTCTGTGTTGATTGCATATGTGTATATCACAGTTATGTCACAGTAAAGCAGGAAAAAATAATGTGGTTATTTTTTAATGTCATGAATACAGAGGTAGCGCTGGTTTTCTAAGTGGTAGTAGTAAGTGCAAATTGTGTGACCCTCCATCTTTCCTTTTTTCATACCATAAATAGATTATTTTTGACCTTTCTATAATGGAATCCAGCCATTAAAATCTACACGAATGATACTGTGAATTCTGGAACTAAATTTATTACCCTTATTTTCAGCACAATGACGTCCCTCCTTTCAGTCAAAATTAGTCTTCAAGGAATTTCCATTTGCAACATCATTTCCGCATAGGTAAGTAATCTTTTAATTTCAAACAATATCAAATAAATACTTTACAACAAAAGATAATATTGTAAAGATAATTTACTTGTGTTTTGCATCCAGAGGCTTTTGCAGTAGTAATTCTTATGTGAAGAACTTTCTATTTAGTTTTATTTAGTTTATTTGTTTAGTTAGCAAAAATGATTATTGTAGGTCCAGAGGCGGCAAAATAGCGTCCAAAGGTACTGTATTTAATGCGCAGATTCAATTTGGCAAGTAATTAAAAGTGTTTAATCCTAAACAACAAATAAACTTCCTTTTATTTCTAATAGCTTTTAAAATAATGGTATCTTTTCACTTTTATTGCTCAATTAAAAAAATCAAATATGACAGATGAAACAAATTCTTACAGTCGTCATTTACATTCTGGAATGAGTTTACTTATTGTATTAGAACACTTCTTAAAAATCCATAGGGGCCCCCTGGGTGGCTCAGTCCCTTAAGTGTCTGACTTTGGCTCAGGTCCTGGGATAGAGCAATGTGTTGGGCTCCCCTCTCAGTGAGGAGTCTGCTTGTCCCTCTGCCCCTCTCCCTGCTTATGCATGTGTGTGCGTTCTCTCTCTCATCCAAAAATAAATAAATAAGATCTTTTTAAAAATCCATGGAAAATAAGCAATTCATTTATTCAAGGTCACTTTATTTATTTATTTATATTATTATTATTTTTTTTTAGGGAGTGAAAGAGAGAGAGTGGGTCTGGGCAGGAGTCTGAGGGAGAAGGAGAGAGAGAATCTTAAGCTGGCTCCACGTCCAGTGCAGAGCTGATGCAGGGCTCCATCTCATGACCCTGAGATCATGGCCTGAGCCGAAATCAAGAGTCAGATGCTACACTGACTGAGCCTCCCAGGCGCCCCTCACCACGTTTATTTATTATTGATTTTTATTAATTTTGAATTTTTTAAGTCTTTTTAAATTGAGGTAAAATTGATACATAATATTTTATTAGTTTTGGATGTACAATGTAATAATTCAATATTTGTATGCACCACAAAGAGGTCACCATGGTCTAGTTACCAACTGTCACCATGCAATTGACCCCCTTCGTAGGTTTTGCATATCCCCCAACTCTCCTTCTCACTGACAACCACCAATCTATTCTCTATATATATGAAATTTGTTTTGCTTTTGTTTTTGTTTTGTTTTGTTTTTTAGATTTACATATAAGTGAAATGATATATTATTTGTCTTTTACTGTCTGACTTACTTCACTTAGTGTAATACCCTCAGTTTACAAACATGTTGTCCCAAATGGCACTTTCCTTCCTTTTAAAGGGCACTTAATCCATTTTCAGTTAATTTTTACTCATGGTATAAGATAGTGGTCTTCTGCCTGTGGTTCTCCAGGTTTCCCAACACCATTTATTGCAGAGATCACCCTTTCTTCATTGTATATCTTTGTCTCCTGTTTCATAAATGAATTGACCATATATATGTGGGATTATTCCTGGGCTTCTGTTCTGTTCTGTGGATCTATGTGTCTGTTTTTTTGGCCAATACCATATAGTTTTGATTACTGTATCTTTATATAATAGTTTGAAATCAGGGAGCATGATACCTCCAGTTTTATTCCTCAAGATTGCTTTGGCTATTTGGGGTCTTATGTGATTTTAAAGAAATTTTGGTATTCTATTTCATTGAAAAATGCTCTTGGAATTTTTATAGGGATTGCCTTAAATCTGTTTATGGCTTTGGGTTATTCGGGCATTACCTTTCAAATAAGAGGACAGAATATCTTTCCATTTATTTGAGTCTTCTTCAGTTTTTTGGGTTTTTTTGTTTGTTTGTTTTCCTTCAGTGTCTTATACTTTTCAGTGTAACAATTTTTTGGCCTCATTTGTTAATTTATTCCCAAGTGTTTTATTGATTGATTTTTTTATGTATTGTAAGTGGGATTGTTTTCTTAATTTATTTTTCTGATAGTTATTATTGTATAGAAATTGTATTATATTGTTATTAGTGTATAGAAATGGAACAGATTTTTGTATATTGATTTTGTATCCTGCAACTTTACTGAGTTCATTTATTTCAAGTGTTTTGGCATAGATTTTAGGGTTTTCCATACATAATATCATGTCATCTGTGAATAATGATAGTTTTACTTCTTCCTTTCCAATTTGGCTGCCTTTTTTTCTTGCCTAAATGCCATGGCTAGGGATGTCCAATATTATGTTGAATAAAAATGGTAAGGGTAGGCCTCCTTGTCTAGTTCCTGATCTTAGAAGAAAATTTTTTAGCTTTTCAGTTGAGTATGATACTTGCTGTCAGTTCATCATATTTGATTTTTATTATGTTGAGGTATGATTTCTCTACTGCTACTTTGTTGAGAGCTTTTATCAAAACTGAATATTGAATTTTGTTACTTGCTCTTTTCTGCATGTATTGAGAATGATCATATGATTTTTTTTCCTTCATTCTGTTAATATGGTGTAACACATTGATTTGCAGATGTTGAATCATCCTTGCTTCTCTGGAATAAACCCCGCTTGATTATGATGTATGATCCTTTTAATGTGTTGCTGAATTCGGTTTACCAATATTATGTTGAGGATTTTTGCATCTGTGATCATCAGGGATATTGACCCTGAAATTTTTAATTTTCTTTCCTTTTTTGTTTTTTTATCTTGTCTGGTTTTGGTATCAGAGTAATGTGAGCCTAGTAAAATGAGTTAAAAAATAAAACTCCAATAAGGGGCACCAGGCTAGCTCGGTCAGTAAAGCTTGCAACTCTTGATCTTGGTGTTGTGAGTTTAAGTCCCACATTGGGTATAGAAATTTTTTTTAAAAAAATGAGTTTGGAAACATTCTCTCCTCTTCAGTTGTTTGGAAGGGTTGGAGATGGATAAGCATTAAATCTTTGAATGTTTGGTAGAATTTACCATCGAAGCCATCTGGTCCTTGACTTTTGTTTATTGGTAGGTTTTCGATTACTGATTAAATCACCTCACTAGTAATCGGTCTATTTAGATTTTCTATTTCTTCATGATTCAGTCTAGAAAGAGTCTATGTGTTCTATTTAGATTATTTTCTTGCTATCTTTTGTGTATCTATTTTAGGTTTTTGTTTTGTGGTTACCATGAGGTTGTGACCATATAACAGTATGTGTATGTGTGTATGCGTGTGTGTATACACACATACATACGCATATATGTTGATAACAATTTAAATTTGAATGTATTCTAAAACCTCTATGTTTTTACTTCCCACCTTCTACCGTTTTATGCTCAATGTCATATTTTACATGTTTTTATTTTGTGTGTCCCTTAATTAATTATTGTATAGTTAATTTTATTGTTCTTGTCTTTTAATCTTTAGAGTATCTTTAAGAGGATAGTCTACAATCTTTACTATATATTTGCCCTCACCAGTGACCTTCTTTACTGTTATATGTTTTGTACTTAGTGCCTTTTCTTTTCTACATATAGAAGTCCCTTTAACATTTTTTGTAAGACTGGTCTAGTGGTGATGAACTCCTTTAGCTTTTGCTTGTCTAGAAAACTCTTTATCTCCCCTTCTATTTTGAATAATAAATTTGCTGGTCAGAGTATTCCTGTTTGGAAGCTGTTTTCCTTTCAGCATTTTATATCATGCCACTCTCTCTGGCCTGCAAAATTTCTGATGAAAAATCAACTGATAGTCTAAAACTTGTATGCAACAAGTTTTCTCTTTTTGCTCTTAAGATTATCTCTTTACCTTTAACTTTCAACATTTTAATCATAATGTGTCTTAGTGTGGATTTCTTTGGGTTTTGTTTTTTTGCTTTGTTTTGTTTTGTTTTGAAACTCTCTTTGCTTCTTGGACTTGGATACCTAGTTCCTTCCACAGGTTAGGGAAGTATTTAGCCATTATTTCTTCAAATAACATTTCTGCCCCCTTTCTCTCTTCTCTTTTGGAACACATGCAATACAAAATGTTAGTACACTTGGTGTTGTCCCGTAGGTCTTTTAAACTATCTTCATTTTTTAAAAATTCTTTTATCTTTCCTTTTTGCTGCTCTGTTTGGGTGACTTCTACTGCCCTCCCTTCCGTGTCACCGATCCATTCTTCTGCTTCTCCTAGTCTGCTGTTGAACCCTTCTAGTGTATTGTTTAGTTCAGTTATTGCGTTCTTCAGCTCTGTGACTTCTGTTTGGTACTTTCTTATGTTTTCTATCTCTGAAGTTCTCATCGTGTTCCTCCATTCTTATCCCATGTTCAGTAAGCTTCTTTATGACCATTACTTTGAACTCTTTATCAGATAGATTACTTATCCCTGTTTCATTAAATGCTTTTTTGAGGTTTTGTCTTGTTCTTTTGTTTGGAACATATTCCTCTGTTTCCTCATTTTGCTTGACTCTGTGTTTGTTGCTGTGTATTAAGCAAAACTACCTCTCCTAGACTTAAAGAATGGCCTTTTTAAGAGATGAAACTTACTGTTCAGCCTTGCCCTTGCTCTTAGTTGTCTGTCAAAACTTTGTGATTGTCTAAGTAGGCTGATTTATTCTTGATAGGTCCCCATTGTTGAGGGTGTGCCAGGACCTGTCCGTGTTCCAAAAGAAAGGATCTCAGTCAGCACTTGATTTCAGGCTGATTGAAAGCCAGGTCCTTAAGCAATATCTTTTAACTTATGAAAATATATATAGTCCTGTGGGCTAGCAATCTAGAACATGCTGACCTCCAGAGTAAGAGTTCTGGAAGTGTCCCATGAGTGACACTTGTAAGAATTGGGGCTTCAGATGAGTATATAAGCTCCTTTTTGGGAAATACTAGTAAGCTATAGTGAGTCCAAGAAAGGATAGAAAGGTGGTGTCTTCCTGCCTACATTTCCTGAAAACACCTTCGTAACCTGTAGATGTGTGGCAAACCTGAAGACTATCCCTCAGGTTGAAGCTCTGGGAAAAATAAATAGGCCTTTTACATGTGCAAATTGAGGGTGTGTTGTAGTCTACTATCTGTGCAGATCCCTGGGTGTAGTATCCTGCTCACTGTCTTTTCCACTGCTACAGTCCCATGGAGCCCAGGAATGTAAACCACTCTGGCCACCAGAGTCAGGTGATCAAGAGGTGCCCCTGTGTTTACCGTGCTTGCCTGCCAGCTTTAGTGAGGCTGAAAGAGTGTTTGGGATTAGGCATATCTTCAGCTTGAGCTGTGCTGAGGAAGAGTGCTGGGAGAGCAGGGCATGCCTGCGGCTTTATGAACATAGGAAGAATTTGGGGGCTAGGACACACCTGTGGCTTTAGCAAAGTTCTGTTCATATGTTCCCACCTATACTAGCAAGGTAGAGGGAGTGTACAAAAATAGTGTTCACCAGTGCTTTGGCCCTGAAGAAAGTCCCAACTAGTCTCTGGCCCTCAGAAGATGCCTTAAGATTAGCAAATGAATCTTCTTTACATATAATCCAGTCATATATCAAACTGTCGCCTTTGCCTTGCGTCCTGGGATGAGTGAATCTGTGCATGAGCTCCTCAGAAGGAGTATCTCAGATCCCCAGAGCCTTCAGGGCCCCTGGACGTAAGCCCCATTGGTTTCCACAGCCAGATTTTTTGATATCTCTCTGGTGCATGTCCTGACGGTTGGGATGCTCAATGTGGGGCACAAAGCCCTCACTCCTTAGGGAGAAACCCCACACCTGTGAGATCTCTCCCTACTGTGTGTTGCCATGCCAAGTGTGGGATTTTTTGGTGAAATTACGTGTCTGCCTCTCCTACCCATCTTGCTGTGGTTCTTTTATCTATTGTTGTGGAGGGAGCTGTTCATTTAGTTTTCAGTTCTTTTTGAGTGAAATTATTTCACATGTGGCTGTAGATTTCAGGTGTCATGGAAAGATGAATTCAGGGTCTTCCTATATTGCCATCTTGGACCCACGCATATACTTATTTGTGTGCTACCCAAATGACTTTTTTTTTTCCCGACTACAAAAGCAGGCATTATTTATTTATTATTGGCATTGGAGATAAAATTATTTTTTAAATTATTTTTGTATTACCTATCTAAAATATGAAAAAGTACATTTCTTAAAGTCCAAGAAAAACTATAACATTGTATTGATTTGAGAATTAATCTTACAATTGAGTGATATTGCAAAAGCTGAAATTAGTCAGTGCTAACAGCAATTTTGTTAGCAGTTTGTGAAGTTTTAATGAGAAAACAACTGAATCAAGAAATTCAAAATCAAATAATTGGAATAATGGATTCTTCTCTTTAAACTTCTTTTATATCTGATTTTTTTAATGTATTATGAATAAAGCTCTTCCTTGTGGACTATTTCATAATTGCCACTAAGTAAAAGAACCAAATAATTTTTAGAATCAATTGACCCTTTATAGCTAGCATTATGAATCGTCTTTAAGGATAAAATAATCCTAAAAAATTATTGAGAAAAATTGAAGAGTGGTTGTATATATAGATCATACCAAATCAAAATGCATGTAAAATATTTTAAAAAATATATTTTAGATATATAATTAAAACGTGTGCATGGCATTATAGTTGCAACTCTAAGGTACTATTTTCAATCTCTTCCCTACAGTTTCTATAAAACAAACAGGAAAAACCCACTATAGACAGCTGCCTAACAGCCTATTAAACCAGGTCTGCTCCATTGCTGTAACTGAGTCTTTGAAACTGATGTGGCACAGACTGTGGCAGCCTTCAGTGAAAAAAGGAATTTCAAAAACAGTTTTATTATTTATTTATTTATCTATTTATCTATCTATTTATTTATTATTTATTGATATTCCTTCTATTCAGAACTATGTTCTGAACAGAAGAAAGAAAGTTTAATAAAAAGGAGATTTCTCTTTGATTGTGAGCTTCAGCGCAAAACCATGTTAGTTTCAAAGGGACAGTAGAGCTGATAAACTACGGTTTAAAAGATTAGTGTGGGGGTACTTGCTGAAATCTCTGTTTTTTTATCCTATTGACTACCCAAATCCCATAGAGTTTAAATGTTTCATCATAGAAGAAATACTCTGGGTTATTAAATTGAAAGTAAACAAATGAAACAGATTTTAAAAGAAAAAAATAGCAACTAAACTGCAACAGTATGCGTTTTTCTTATTGGAAATTAACATTGTAGTGTTCACTTCTTATTTTCACTGTAATATGCCTTTTACTCTAACATCTGGTATACTTATTTTATGTATATCATTTATTTATATTTAGATATAAATGACCACTACATGCATATGTAAATAATGTGATATATATGTCATTATGTAACACTGGTTTGATTCTAACTTAAATTCCTAGGCAGTACCACAATTTTCTCCTAGTGCATTTGATACCATTCTTAGGAGGAAGATGATTTAAAGACCATTTTAGAATACTACTTTCTATCTTAAATGACACATTTTGTGGAGTAAAGCAGAATGAATGTAAACTTTAAAATAACCCTTTTACTAATTTAAAAAAAATAATCCAGTTTTTATATATTATATCCAGAGTTTAATTTAATATATAATTGTGTATTATTTTCATAAGAGATTCTGCTGTTAAAGTCTGTGATATCATCTTTTGCTCCCTGAAATTAGAAAAGTATTACATTTTATTGCATCAAATTTCAAATAAAATATAAAAGCAAAGAAGGACTTTGTATTTTCATTTTGTATAGTTAAAATTACTTTTAATGAATACTTTTTTAACACTTATTTTGTATTTTCATTTATTATAAGGCAGCCACTAAGATTGATTTCTAACCTAATTTGTTAGAAATATCTTAAAAAAATATGGTAAATATTGGTATGTTTATCATGAAATCATACAAGAAATAATGATTGGCTGACTAAAGTAGCAAGTCTAATGATTCCTCATATGCCTTCTAAAATGACTCTAAGTAGCAAGTCTAGAATATCCTGATGTACTTCCAAAAATCATTTTAGAAGCCAAAATTTAAAATTAACTTTCTCTGAAATCCTACACTCTAAGTTTTATTTTCAACAAAACCATCCAACAAGCCAACCAAACTCGCATTGCTTTCATTCCATCCTTGATATTTTCATTTTATCTCTGAATAAAGCTTTGGGTCTTCTAATATTTGTTATTTTGGTTTAATCCAGGAAAATTCTATGAGGGCAAAGGACTTGATTAATAAATACTATGATAATTTAATGTGCAGGTAGCTGTTGACACAAATTTCTGAATCAATGATATTTGTTGTGTGTTTAACACAAATATTCCATATTAAAATATTATAATAATAAATAATCTCTTTCTTCTTGAATTAAAAGAATTGGTTATATTGTCAGTAAAGATTTCTAACCACAGAAGAGTTGGTTAAATATGACCAGTTTTCTTCCACTTCTGATATGTTATTGTACCTTTAAGATGAGAAACATGCACAATACTATCAAAATGATTAACCAAAAATATTTTTTGCTACCAATTCAGTTTATTTTGGTGATTCAGATGCTATTTTCTATATAGCATCTGCTCATTAGTGGACTCTCATTGAATAGACTTCTCAGCAATTTGATGGATTTTAAACTACCCAAATACAAACCTTCCAGATCAAATGGGACTGAACTCCTTTCCATTAATTGTGATTTGGTACTGTTCAAGAGTTTAAGATTTCCTTTTCTTAGTTTAAAGTTGTCCTTTTGCTGTCTCTGCAATTTATAATCTTTATCTTCCATGTCAATATTAGTATATGATGAACTATTCTGAAAATAATTATGCATCCATGAATAACTTTTTTGGAACATGTTATACATATATATCAAAGAAACTCAAGAGCATAGATTATTGAAAGATTTTCATGTCACAATGTCTTGAATTTTTCAAGGCTTTGACTTAGATTCTGACTTAACAATTGCTATAGGGTACAGGTAATATAAGACTGAGATGGACATATATGCAAAAAAGTCTTGGCATAACAGCACATTTCTGCATTTACTTCAATGGTTACTCATGGAAATCATATGAGAATATTTAAATAAATGCAGCCAGTTTGAGTTCCCTATCATCCATTCTGATGAATATGCATCGATTCAAAGGTTTGAACAATCACATCATTCCCTTTACCTCATTTTTCATATGAAAAGCAAGGACATTCTATTTGAAAATAACATTAACACAATGTCATGATTGAGTATTTAAATGAACAAAAGTCAGGAAAATCATTTTCTCATTTGTCTAGAGCTGTAGCTTGGCAACATAGTATGTATCTTGAGGAATAAAACTGCTAAAAAGGCATGAGATATTCCTAAATAAAACAACCATTATTTCATTTTCCTTGCTAAACATTTTTAAAGAGGGAAAAAGGTAATCTCAAGTCATTGACAAGCTAATATTAACAGTGCAGCAAACTAAATGAAAAATCCTTAAATTCTTCTAGTCAATTCAATAAAGCTTTGCTCAAGGCATGTAAAAATAGGGATGATTGCAAACCAAAATAAGTAAGCCACATGGGCGAAGGGAAAATAATTGTAATCTGATGACCCACCCAGTCTCTCACAGTGAATTATTTGTATTCAGTATTTAGCACAGATTGCCTGGAATTTTCCCATGAACGTTCAATATTTCTAAACTGAGCCCATACTTACTCAAAGCTAATACAATGATTGAAGTGGAAAAATTCTCTAAGTTTTTCTATTCAGCTAATTATCCCTCTGACTTGCTTAAATCTTCCATAACATAATTCCGAGTGACACCAAACAATCCATTTCTCTACAGTTCGGTATTTTTCTTTGTAACCTGGATTTCCTCAGAAAAGGAAGAAAAAAAAAAAGGAGAAGAATGAATTCTAAAGTCCATGATCTTGGGTGAATATTTTATCTCAAAGTATATGTGATTACTTTTTCTCACTAGAAGAATAAATATTCAGGAAACCATTAGAGAAAGATTGAAATTGGAACTTTGAACCACTATGATTCTAGTGAAGTCACATTACTGATGCACTATGGAAAGTGGCAGTATAAATAAATACTGGTGACCCAGAAAGACTGTCTTGAACTTCACCCAAAATAATTATGCTATACTCTCACAGATAAGTTTTTCTGCATACAGATGGCCAAGTCAAGACCATATGACATAAGTATTGAAGATGGAAACATTTGATCATAGTATTTCGAGAAAAATTTTTAAAAGGGGAGTTATTGGGGATTTGGAATAAAGAATGATAAGTGAAATGGATGAAGTAGAATAAGGTCAACTCATTCACTGTAAGTACATGGGTTCTATGACTTTTGAAAAAGTCTATATTAAATAGCATTTCATTTTGCTTTATTTCATTTTGCTTTGAGAATAACAATATACAGTATATTTTAGATCCTGGGCAATTTTATAGTAATGTAATACATTTAGCTTTATTTTATTATAGTATCATATTTCACATTGTTTGACATTGAAAACCTTTATTGAAGAAATAACTAATACTACATCAAGATATGTTTTTTGGCTGGAACATAATTTGGAAAAAAATAGTTATAAAATTCAGGGCATAGTGACCATTATTGGTAAACTACGTAAGTCACGATGGCTAAATTATAGAATGATTAGACCAAGAATGGTGGGAAAAGAGCCTAGAGAAGTAAATAAAGGGTCTTGAAAATCATTGCTAAGGAATTTATACATTAACTATAGTCTATAAGGCTATGAGGGGTTGTTAGGTATCTGATATGATCAGACTTACATTTTAAATATCCTCAGTATGAGTGTTCAGAATATAAATGGGGGAATAAGAATAGGACTGGTAACACTGAAGTCAGAGAAACCAGTTAAAATCCATTGCAAAAAGAAGAGAAAAATAAAGACCTAAAATGTTACTGAGGAGATGGATCTAAAATGAGGGGGATAAATTGGGAGATATTAAAGGAGTAGAATTAATAGGATTATGTGGCTAAATTGAATGTAGCAGATGAGTGAAATTTAGGAATCTGGAATATATTCCAAGTTAACATGGAAAGGTCAGGTAGAATGTTAACATAGAGATCCAGGGACGAGTGGTGATGAAACTTTTAAATTGTTTTTGGGAAGACTTTTTAACCCAAATCTTGACTGAAACTTCTTGACTAAAAGACATTGGAAAGGTTTATGGACTGGTTAATGTCTCTAGCTCTTCGTTACGTAAAGATTATTATAAAGGAGCGTATGCCTTCCCTCTTGTGGCTTAGTAGGAGAATTCAAACACCTCCTTTATAGTTACATCACAGACATCAAGGAGAATTTTTTTCATGCTACAGCCATGTGCCCAACTCTCTACTTTCAGTTGATGGGATTGGGGCTCCTGGATGGATTATTCCTATTCATATAGGAAAGTGTTAAATCATGCAGCTAGATGAAATCTTTGGCTATGGGTAAGCATTATTATGCTTTGAGAAGTCAGTGGGTAGTGAGTTGACTCTCAAGGACTGAGCTCTTACTTGAGGGGAAGGAATAAGAAAACCTGGGCACTGACTCAGGTGCTTTGAAGCTTCCTGAAACTGATTACATTTCCCCATGGCTTCTTAATTTCACCCTACCCACAATCTTTTCCCTTCATCAGCATCTGGTTTCAGGAGACTCTTAGGAAAAGAAATGGCCTCAGGAGCAAGGGTGAGAAAGAGATTTGAATCTGTTCCATGGTCGTCTTCAGTGCCCTTTAGCTTCTCAGTCCCATCTTTCCCTGTTTTCGTCTGTCCACGTATTCTATATCTTCACTTTTCCAACTAAAAAGTTTTTGTTCACTCTTGTCTACTTTTTCTTTTCCTAAGGAAAGAGAACACTTTTATGCTCTTCGATGCTGTTCTTGGAAACCCAGTGGAAGAATACTTAGATACTCTCTGTGTCTAATCAGAGAAACACAAATTACACCCATCAGCCATATTTGACTCATGTCATGTTTTTGTATGGTCTGTGAATGAAGAATCATTCTCACAATTTTAAGTGTTTGAAAAATATGAAGAATACTATTTTGTGGCATATGGAAGTTATATGAAATTTGAATTTGTTTCCATTAAAACATTTTTTCTTATTTTTTTCTTTATTTATTGCCCTTGGTTGTTTCCTCACAACAAGGGCACAGTTAAAAAGTTGTGATAGAGGGGTGCCTGGTGCCTCAGTGGGTTAGGCATCTTCCTTCAGCTCAGGTCATGATCCCAGGGTCCTGGGATTGAGCCCTGGGTCTTTGGACTGTCTGCTCAGCAGGGGACCTGCTTCTCCCTCTCCTTCTGCCTGTGGCAATGCCTGCTTGTGCGCTCTCTCTCTCAAATAAATAAATAAATAAAATATTTTTTTAAAAAGTTGTGATAGAGATTAATATGGCCAATTAATCCTACAATATGTACTGTCTGGCCCTTTATAGAAAGAGCTTGCCAAACCCTGGTCTTGACCATTCCTTCCTCCATTAATACCGTACTATTCTAACAGCATTCAGGGCATGGAGTCCTTTTCTTTCTATGGGACTTATATTCCAGGAGGTGAAAGAGCAAATCTCCTTCATTGTGATAAATTCTAAACTTACATGGAGTTTCTGTCACACTTGAAACTTACCCAGAGAGAAAGCCGCCACTAACTCAAGCACTATGTTTTAACCCTCCTTTAGTCTTCTCCCCTTTTCTTCAAGTCCCTTAAGCCAGCATAAAGAGTTTTATGCCCCCTCTGTATCACTGCTCTTAGCTTTTTGAAGAAAACAAAGCATCTTTCTCTGTCACCAATAAGTCCGACTCTTATGATAGAAACCCTATATACAGGCTATTAACTCTGCTATGAATTTACAAATTCAGTTTAAAAGCTCAAAATTTGCTTCTATGTAAACATTATCCTGAGGACAAGTGTTTGCAGAAAGCAGTTGATTATGTGTGAATTGTGAGTTAAGAATTACTTGTGCGCAGAAGCCAGGGGGGATTTCCTGAATTTCCTCTTGCTGCCATTTATTGAATACTAATTGTATGTTTGCTTGCTTGTTTTTCCAGTACTATGATAAGGGATTTACCTGTGTTTTACTTTATTTGATTGTAGCGACAATTCTGTAAGTTAGATTCTATTATTATATCATTACATAAAGAAGGGGACAGAGATACAGAGATACTGAGTAAATTGCCAGAACTTGTTTAGTTAATAAATGATGGAGGCAAAACTTGAACCCTTGTTGATATGACTCTGTGTATGTGAGAGAAAGAGAGACAGAGATACTCAGAAAACCTTGTTTAAAATCAGAAAAGGCAGGCTATTATACTAATTTTGGATTAATTTTTCCTCCCATTGTTACTCTAAGATGTATTGGGTACAGAAAGCAAAAGTATCTCTCTAGCACTTTAAAGCAAAGTTCCCAATGCCTCCATAGTCATTGTAATAGTGAAACATCTGAGGATCATTTGTTAAAAGCTATAATTATTCTGAAGTTATTACTGCTTTGTGCAATAGTAATTGAAAGGTTGAACACTTCAATTCAGTATGTTCTATAAAACATAAATCTCATGGTGATGCTGGTAGTGGTATGGTCAGAAATGGCAGAAGGGAAATATGGTGAAATCTATAACCGGGGAGTTTCTTATTATCCTGTTTACTAAGAATGCATTTACATTTCTTTTGTTATCTATATGAGCTTCTCCTTCATGTTGATGGCTTTTGAAAAATATTTTCCTTTCATACAGGAAGGTTTTACATAATATTTTAGTATTTTAGAGGTCTTGGTGAAGGAGCATTTTAGAAATGTTTTGATATTGGATGGTATCAGCAACTACCTAGGCTGAACCCAGCATAAAATGTTTCCTCAGCATGATTTCTTGAATTTATAGTTCACAGTTCCCATGCTTTTAGAGAAAATGTGAATAGAGCATTTTTAAACTAAACAAATATCTATGTATCTATCTATGTCTATAAATCTGGGTGAAAATATGATCTGCACATAATAGGTAATGCAAATTACTCTTTTATACATATAGGGCCTAGTGACATGTACATATAAGAATAACAAAAAAATAAAAATAAACACACCAATTACAAGGAAAAAAAAGAAAAAAAATTACAATCTCCATTAGTGTTTGGCATTGCTAAGAACAGTTTCCTGGATCATACGTGAGAAATAATAAGACTTTCATATTATAAATGGAAAATAACTGAGAAATTCAAAACTTAATTACTCATTGTGGTTTAATTTGCTTTCCTACCGGCATAAAAGATTTGGAGCATACTGCATTCAGGAGAATACCATTGTTATTAATTTCCTAGGGCTGCCATAACAAAATACCATAAACTTGGTGGCTTAAAAGAACAAAAATTTGTTCTTTCACATTTCTGGAGGCTAGAAGTACAAAATCAAATTATTGGCAAGGCTATGCTCTTTCTGAGGGCTCTGGTGGTTGGGGGGTGATCTTTCCTTGCCTCTTCTAGTTTCTGGTTGTTGCAGGTATTCCTTGGCATTTCTTGGGTTATAGACATATCGTTCCATCTCTGCTCTAGGGTTACATAATATTATTACTTTGTGTGTCTGTCTTTGTCACCCTGTGGAAATTTCTCCTCTTCTTATCAAGATGCCAATAACTAGATTAAGCCTATCCTTATTCAATATGACCTCATCCTAACTTTATTATATCTGCAAAGACCATATTTCCAAATAAGGTAACATTCACAGATACCAAGGGTTAAGACTTCAACATGTTTTGGGGGAAGGATACAACAGAATTCAATCTGCAACACACTTAACACCTAAAAATTATTTCAATCTAATAACTATTATTTTTTATTTTATTTTTTTAAAGATTTTATTTATTTGACAGAAAGAGACACAGCGAGAGAGGGAACACAAGCAGGGGGAGTAAGCGAGGGAGAAGCAGGCTTCCTGCTGAGCAGGGAGCCCGATGCGGGGCTCGATCCCAGGACCCTGGGATCATGACCTGAGCTGAAGGCAGACGTTTAACGACTGAGCCACCCAGGTGCTTCTCAATCTAATAATTATTAAAGGGATGGTGGGCATAGACAATCAGGCTGAATATGCTATCTGAAAAGCAAATTTAGTTCAAATGCATTTACTTCTCAGTTCATTGGAAATTCAGGTGCCTTACTTTACTTAATAAGAAAATTTTAGGCTAGTATTTTAAAATATTTTCTTTTAATTAAAATTATTTTTTAAAAATAATGCAGAGAGATCTCATGTACCTCTTACGTAGTTTCCCCTAGTGATAACATCTTGCAAACTATATAATAAAATATCAAAGCCAGGCTATTGACATTGATGTAATCCACCCATTTTATTCAGATCCCTAGTTGTACTTACAGTCATATATGTGTGTCTATTTTGTTCTGTTCAATTGTATAATATGAGTCTGTGTATCCATCATCATAGTTAAGATATGGAACAGTTCTATCACCATGAGTATCCTTAGTGCTGCACTTTTATAATCATAATCATATAAATTATATCATCTTTTTCTGCCCGTAGCTTCCCAGTCCTAACGCCCAGCAATTATTAATCAGTTCTCCTTTTCCAAAATCTTGTCATTTTTTAAAAATTAAATGAATGAAATATATAGTATGGAACCTTTGAGACTGGCTCTTTTTGAGTTAGCAATTCCCTGCAGCTCCACCCGAGGTCTTGCCTATTGTTAATATTTCATTCATTTTTACTGCTGAATAGCTTTCCATGGTACATATATATCCGTTTGTTTAGCCATTACAACTCTCCTTTTTTTAAAAGTAGAATTTTAATTACTGTTTAGAGAGAAATAACTTTTCTGAGTTCACTCCAAATATTTTTATCTTTATTTTTCAAAGTTCTTAAGTCATTCTATTATAGAGTATAAGAATTTTGTATTAGAACTTAGGCTTTTTTTTTATGGGTTTGAATGAGGACTATTAGCAATTATAGATTGCTAAACCATAAAAGATTGAAGAGCAGACCTTTGGGTATTGTTCATTTTCCTACTCCTTCTCCCTTCCAGGTTTACCTGAAATGAATTATTAAATGTAAAGAGTATAATGTTAAGTCTTCTTCTCCTTTCAAAAAGGAGAGGGGATGTGTGTTACATAAAAGATGTTTGTATTAGTTGTTGTAAATATGAGAAAAAGATATATTAGTTAATATTCCATGAAAAACGACTTCATCTTCATGTCGAACTTAAAAGAAAAAGGTAGTTATCTTATTCAGATTTTTCCCATATGCAAAGGAAAAGAGCTTATATAATTAAAATTAGGGGAATAACTAAGTTGTTTTGTAAAAAATGATTGTCCAGTAAAATACTTGTTATTGCTCATTCTTTTCTCTCATATAATTTTTGGCATCAAACTTGATCTTCTGTTTATGAGAACATAAAAGGAGAAGTTATAATCTATTGAGTTAATACTGTATCAGAATTCTTTACCCACATTGTTATCACAGCTAGTCTTCACAAAATCTCTATGAGAAAATAATTTTGTTTAGTTTTATAGATGTTAAGATGTAAGTCCTGAATAGGTATAGAACACAAAGGTGATAAAGAGCACAGAATTTGAAATTTTACAAGTATGGATTTAAACTTAGTTCTGCTACTATTACTGACTATTACAAATAACATATCCAATAAAGGGTTAGTATCCAAAACATGTACAGAACTTATACAACTCAACACACAAACACCCCCCAAAAATACAATTAAAAAATGGGCAGAAGACATGTCTTCAAAGAAGACATCCAGATGGCCAACAGACGCGTGAAAAGATGCTCAACATCACTCATCATCAGGGAAATGCAAATCAAGACCACAGTGAGATGTCACCTCACATGTGTCATAATGGCAAAAATCAATAACACAAGAAACAGTGTTGGCAAAGATGTAGAGAAAAAGGAACCCTCGTGCACTGTTGGTGGAGAGGCAAACTGGCACACCCACTGTGGAAAACAGTAGGGAGTTTGCTCAAAAAATTAAAACTAGAATTACCATATGATCTGGTAATTCCTACTACTGGATATTTATCCAAAGAATACAAAAACACTAATTCAAAAGGATTTATGCATCCTAATGTTTATTGCAGAAACATTTACAATAGCCAAATATGGAAGCAGCTCAAGTATCCATTGATAGATGAATGGATCAAGAAGATATGGTATGTAGATACAATGGAATGCTACTCAGCCATAAAGAAGAATGAAATCTTGCCATTTGTAACAACGTGGGTGGATCCAGAGAGCATAATGTGAAGTGAAATAAGTCAGTCAGAGAAAGACAAATGCCACATGATTTTACTCATATGTGGAATTTAGGAAACAAACATGAACAAAGAGAAACAGACAAACCCCCAAACAGACTCTTACATATAGAGAAAAAATTGATGGTTATTAGAGAGGAGGTGGGTGGGGGAATAGAAGAAACAGGCAAAGGGCAGAAGAGTACACTTACCATGGTGAGCACAGAGTAGTGTATGGAATTGTTGAATCACCATATTGTACACCTGAAACAAACAATGCTCTATGTTAACTATACCAGAATTAAAATTAAAAAACTTCAAAAATATGAAAAAAATAAATACAAAAACATATGCAAGTTACATAAACTTTTTTGAACTCCAATTTTCTCATCTGTGTCATGGAGCTAACAATATCTATCATATCTTTCATAAATAAGTTCATCAATATACATAAAACACACTCAAGATACTGCCTGGCATGGACTCAGTTCCTGGAATTTAAAATAATTATTTAAAAGCATTAACATTTTAAATTAAATTAAAATTGATATTATTTAAAAGATAATAGCTGGAAGATTACAGAGGACTTTAAATCTAGGTGTATATATCAGTTTCGCTGAGCTAGGTTTTGTTGCAGTAACAAAATTACTCTAAATCTTAGTAGCTAGAAATAACAAAGGATTGTTTCCTACTATTGATGTATGTCCATCCTAGGTCATTACGTGGTTTTTGCTCATCAAGTCACTTTGAAATACAGTTTAACCGTACCCGCAATATTTTGAATGTTGTGCTAGTCACTATATCAAAGAAAAAATAATTTTAGGAAGTACCTATTGTCTCTTAAGAGGAGTCTAATGACTACTCACTTTTGTTCATTGGTAAAAGCAAATTACATGACCGCATCTGAAATCAAGGGGAAGAAAAATGCTATCTTATCATGCACCCAGTGTGTGAAAGAGTACCAGTATTTTGTTAACAGAACTAATACCCTTTCCCATTATACTGTAAAGAACTCCAAGTTCTTTATATTTCTGTATTTTGCAGCCTACTCAAAAAATGTGAAAAATTTCTGATTCCCCTATGGAACATTTTGTGGACATAATAAAAGTGATGGGGAAGATGACTTTTTTTTTTTAAAGATTTTATTTATTTATTCGACAGAGATACAGACAGCCAGCGAGAGAGGGAACACAAGCAGGGGGAGTGGGAGAGGAAGAAGCAGGCTCACAGCAGAAGAGCCCAATGTGGGGCTCAATCCCATAATGTCGGGATCACGCCCTGAGCCAAAGGCAGACGCTTAACCGCTGTGCCACCCAGGCGCCCCGGAAGAANGATCCCATAACGTCGGGATCACGCCCTGAGCCAAAGGCAGACGCTTAACCACTGTGCCACCCAGGCGCCCCGGAAGAAGACTTTTTAAAAAGGAATAAAATGGCATTTTTCTTCTTCACCTCTACATACCTATCCATATATTCATTCTTACAACCAGCTTCAATCCTCTAATATATGTTGGGCATTCACTAGATCACTCATCATTCTCATATTGTAAATCAGTGGAGATAGTATTGTACCACCTAGGTAGAAAAGAAGAAATAAAAACTGTAGTCTGATCTCCAATGAAGCAAGTGGCAAAAAAACAAACAACAAAACCCAAAACATGAAAACAAAAAGCACTTATGCTTAGCCAACTCGAATGATGTGAAGTGAGGGGGNATATATATATATATATATAATAAATGAGGTTGGGATTTTAGAGATATATGAATACAATTTGATATCACACATACTCAAATAAATATTCTTTATCTCATACCTTTGAGAAACTAATAATAGTTGCTATTCTGATTTGCCACTTATACTTGATAAATGGAGATAAGATATGCTCATGTAAGATACTCCATTCTTTTATTTAAATATATAATATATGCCTAGTTATAGCAACTAGTGTAAGTATGTACATAAAATAGGAACTTTATTCAATGCACACAGGCTGTGCTTGATTACTCTACCTCCAAGGGCTTAAATATGAGATTTAAATTACTTGATTGGCAAAGGTGTTGAACATGAGGAATAAAAGATGAAGCACACGGAACTAGGAGTAATAGCACGGATTTTCTCTTGCTAGCCAAATGTTTTGGGTTCCAGCACACAATCACTAACAAAACACTAGCAAAAGACCCTAAGCATGCAACTGGGACCACTCTCTAATGACTTTCTAATCACAAATACTTATTCAGTGATACTGTTAGACTTTCACTTTATATGTATTTTTAATCATTCCAAAAACTCTATGAAATATTAATATCCCAGGTGTAAGGAGGAAGAACCACACTCAGAGAAGTTAAGCAACTTTATTCAAGGTCTGAAGTGAGTGGTAATTTGAATTCGAGTTCTCTTACATGCTTTAATCATGCTAGACTTTGTTTAGTTTCAGGGATATTCTCAGCCCTTTGCTCCTTCAGAGCTCAGAATTTTTATACATGTAGCATCCTCCTTCTTTCCTGGGACCTGGCAAACTCATTTTCTTTTTCCAGTCTGCCACTAAACTGGAGCCCTAATTATGTCCATGGATCCCTTGATGGCAGTTTAAAAAAGCATAATGTAATAGACAGAATAATGGCCCCCCAAAGACAAACACATCCTATTCCTCAGAAACGGTGGACATGTTACTTAAAATGGCAAAAAGTATTTTGCAGATGTGATTTGGTTAAGGATCATTTGATGGAAGATTGTTATCTTGGTGGGTCCAATGTATGACACATGTATCCTCATAAGACGAAGGTGAGAAGACTGGAGAAAGGAGGGATGTGGAAACAGAAGCCGAGGTTGGAATGAAAAGCTTTGAAGATGGGTGAAGGGGTCATGAGTCAAGCATTTCAGGTGACTCCTGAAGCTGGAAACGAACTCTCTTCTAAAGCCAGCAGGAAGAATTCAGCTTTGCTGACAACTTGATTTTAGCCCATAAGAGGTATTTTGGGTTCTGACTTCGAGAATTGTGAGATAATACGTTTGCGTTGTTTTAAGCCACTAGCTTTGTGGTAATTTGCTCTTTCAGTAATAAGAAACTAACACACATAGTTCATCAAAAGCTCAGCTGATCCCTTAAGACTCAACATAAGGTCCTCCATCCTCAAAAAGGTTCTCATAAATAAAATTGAGTACAACAATGGAGGTCAAGTTTTAGAACAATGATGTTGTGCAGTAAGAAAAAAGTCCTTGTAAATATAATATGGACCTTTACTTGAACCTGTCTTACTTATCTATTTTCTTATGCCTTTCCTTCCACCTACAAATATCTATATGCCATGGGGAAGAGAAAGCTGCTCTATACAACTACAAGAAGATTGTAGCTTTGAGTTCCAGTTCTCTGTGGGAACCCTCTAGAAAAAGCTAAACCCTGAAGAAGTAATTTTTTAAAAAAAATATTATCTAGAGATTGCATCAACAGGGGGTGTAAACAGTCTTCTAAAAGAGAAGATGACAAAGATTGCCTAGGGGTTACTGAAGACATCTATCCAAACAACCACCACCCAGGTTACGTTTGTGCATCAATGCAGTTTAATGATCCTAACTTTTAAGAGTTTTCAGTACAATTTTATAGATACTTTAAACTTCATTTTGATAAATAACGTTTACAGTGTTATAATAGATATTATTTGAATCAGGGCACATCATGATCCAAGAACATGTGTAAGTTCACGTCTCCCAGATGGTGAAGATGAGATTTTAATTTAGGACTCATTGATTCCAGAGTCCTTATTCTTAACCACCGGGGGAAAAAAAGCTTAGGCATTTGACTACAATGGCTATGTAGAAAATATTCTCAGTGTTTGACAACAAAAATGCCCAGGGATGTCTTGCACTACTGCAAAAGAACACCCCGAAATAGGAAACCCAGTAGGCAAAGGAAGGGTTCAGACTAAGGCTTTTAAAAATCTTTCTTGGAAAGAGCCAAGTGTTTGTTTCTTTGTTTTAGTTTCTTTTGTTGCTCCAATCTGTTGTAAGACAAATGCTTTGTAAAACACTGGAAACATAAATTTCAAATTTGGAGATTTCATCATTGTTTATTGGTTTAAAAAAATGATGACTGACACTAGTTTGTTCACCACTCTTTACATAGCAGTGTTTTGGACAGCATAGTGATCCACGTAATGTATTTTCTAAGTGTATCAGGTTAACACAAAATAACAGGCATCTCATATGGCTGAATCAATGTCTGACGTACATTCAAGTGAATAGCACTTTGATGCTAGAACCCTTGCTCAATATTACAGATACTACATGTTCCTGGGAAGAAGGGCAAAGACTCAGAACTCCATATAGTAAGTTTCTTAAAATTTCTATTCAGACTTTTGCCCTAATCTTCAATTATTCCAACTTATAGCAGCAGCTAAAATATTTTTTTTCTCTTTACATATGCCACACTCCCTTTATAAATAACCATTACATCACCCTGCACCACTTCTCTCCCTACAATTTTTCTTTGATGATAGTGGACATCTTGTATAACCTAAGAATTTGGTGATTCTGTGGCTTCCAGTCTAGTATCATTTTTCTCTATTCCTCAGTCTTCCTGTCTGAGTAAAATAATTGATGGATAGATGCATACATATATAAAATAATAGCTGTGTCTATCTAATAAGATAATTACAAACATTAATATGTACTGTATTTGGCATAGGACAAATGCTATGTAAGTGTAAGTGTCAGAAAATATTATTTCTCAGATAATAAAGAGAAGCCCACGTGATTGCCTGAGAAGTAGAATTAATTGTATTTAAAATGGGTTTTTAAAAAATCTTGTTTTTTTATTTGAATCTTAAAATCTCTTACTTTTCTTTGAGTGTGTTTAGATTATTTACCTTTAATATAATTGCTGATGTGTTTGAGTTTAAATCTACCATATTGCTCTTTGTTTTCTAATTATCTCAATTATTTGTTTCATTTTTCCTATTCTTGTGCCTTCTTTTGGATTGAGTATTTTTTCTGATTCCCTTTTATCTTCTATGGAGGCTTATAAGCTATAACTCTTGTGATAATTCAGTAGTTGGTTTGGGTTTATAGTATACATTTTAAACCTGTCTGATAGATGGTATCTTCATTGCTTTTTGTTTCTTCCTGAATATTTTCTGTTTATTCTTTTGGTTCGTTTAGGCAGAAGGGTAAATCTGACCTTATAATTCCGTCTTGGCTAGAGCAAAAGTTCTATTGAATATAATTTATCTTAACTATTCTCCTGGAATTTTCTTATGTAGATGATACTTCACTGCATTACAGTATATAGAGGAAAAATTCAGAAAAAAGTATTGAAAATTCTATCCTCTACTCATATATTTGAAAAATGTAAAACCTATTTAAATAATCAGATATTGACAATTAAGGAACAAGTTTAGTACTCTTACAAGTTTCATTAGTAACATCAGGCTATTATTTATGGTTTAGTGGTTGTGTCATAGTGACCAAAGCCTTAAGCAAAGGCTAAAAAATAGCTTAAGTAGAAATGAATGATGTTCTTGCTTACTTAAATATATACGTTAAAAAATATAATAATTATAATAATATTATTTAAATATATAATAATATAATAAAATAATTATACACACACACACATTCCCTATGTAGTAATGTCCACACACCAAAATTCTGATATCAGAATACATTTCTAAAACATTGGCAACTTGTTATCAGTAAGCTATGAACCCTATCAAAACTGATGAAGATGGTCAACCAAAAATTGCCATGCTATCCAGTGTCATAGCCTCTAGTCACGTGTACCCATTGAGCACATGAAATGAGTCCAATGTGATTAAGGAACTGGATTTCAAAATTTACCCAATTTGTATTTAAATTTAAATTTTAAAACTGTAAGGTTTTAAGTGTGATTGGGACTACTTGAGTTTGTGAATCTGACTTTCCAATCGTAAATTTTATGAAGTCTATATACACATTAATACTTCTGATGAAAATTTAGCCAAATTGAGACATACTGTAAGTGTGAAATAGACATCATATTTTGAGGACATTATAAAGGAAAAAAAGGGATCTAAAATCTTTCCTTAATATTTTTTCATATTGATTACATGTCTAAACGCCTTTTGATATATTGGATTAAATACAATATATTATAATTTTTTACATATTTTACTTTTTTTGATATAGTTATTGGAAAATTTAAAATCACATAGAGCCTGTTACATTTCTATTGGATTAGTATTGATATTAGTAATTATGTTTTGATGTGTATATCAAATATTTAAGTTATTATAAAACAATTTGAAAAGTCAGCATACTGGGGTGCCTGGGTGGCTCAGTTGGTTAAGCGACTGCCTTTGGCTCAGGTTGTGATCCCGGACTCCTGGAATCAGTCCCATGTTGCGCTCCCTGCTCAGCAGGGAGCCTACTTCTCCCTCTGACCCTCCCTCTTCTCGTGCTCTCTTGCGCTCTCTCTCTCAAATAAATAAATAAATAAATAAATAAGTCAGCATATTCTGTGATTGGACACAAGTTAAGAACCTCCAAGATAAGAGAAGTCCTACATACTAAGAATTTTACTGGAAATGTGATCTGAAACCTGTTACTGAATTTTGCTACTTAGGCATGCATTTTTAAATGATGCATTAATCACCATAAATCAAAGAATTGAAAAATGATAAACAAGTGTGTCTTTTGGGAAACAGAAGTGCCAAAGTGCCATCAAGGGTCTAGACATTGCTAACCAGCAGCTTAATGTTTGACAATTTATTCAGACCCTTAGTCTTTAGAGAATTTAAGTAGGTGATAAACTTCTTTCTACGTTAATTTCATAAGTATAAAAAAAAATCAACAAACATCACTATGTGAAACACATATTTTTGAATGTATAGTTAGGGGAGTAAGATTTAAACAAAATGATATATGAACAAATGCATTAGATATGACAGAGATTCCTTGAGACATAATGAAATAGCCCTGAATTTGACTTTTGAAAAATGTGTTAAGGTTAAGGCTAAGTTACTTTAACAAAGTAAATGGAATAGAAGCTTATCTCCTTTTCGGGTTTTGTCTAGTCTACCCAGGCTCTCAGAGCAAGTGCTACTAAACTTATTTAGTGGCCCAGGCTAATTCTATATATCTGTATGATCCCCTAGGGTGTTGATATTGTCTAAATGGTTAAATCTAGATTGCTGCAGTATCCTTATGCTGATTCATGAGAAGAAGGGAAAATAAATCCAGGGCAATTTACTTTTAAACAAGTCATATGGAAGTTGTACATATTACTTCTGCTTATATCCCATGAAAAAGAATTTAGTGACATGGCTCTACAAGCTACAAGGGAGGTTGGAAAATACATTCCCAAGTGGACAGTTATGTGCCCAGCTAAAATTATTTTGTTTTACAACAGTGGGAATAATGAGGCCAGCTAGAGATAAAGAAACCTGGCTGTGATTGATTACCCAAAAGCACGGACTTAGGCTCTAGTGCATGTGCACAGTTGCACAGTGATATATGTGTATATGGCATGGCAAAATTTGAATAGCAAGTGTGGACTTGCTAGGTGTGTAATCTTTGCTTGAATTGTTTAAGGAAGATATAATTGTAGGGAAGTAATCTTAAGGGAAATTGCAATATTTTGATAAATACTGATCCTTTTCAATGTGCTGGCATCATCATTTCTCATTACATTATATCTACAGAGATCTTTGGGGAAAAGGGGGAATGGGTTTTGGAGAACAATTTGCAAATTTTATTTCTGCCTTCATCATTTCATTGTTGTTTGACTTCATGTGAATGTTTTAATCTCTCAGAGTTTCACTTTTCCTATATGTTAAAGTGAAAGAAGAGAACATATTTCCAATGATTTTTGTGGAGGTTTAATGAGAAAATATATGTGAAACTACCTAGAATATGGTTAATATTCAGCATTTGTTATGTGGATAAATACATCAAGGAAAAACTGATAATCTTTAGTAGGGTTTATGTTGTATCCTATAATGACCATAAGTATATTTTGCAAGAAGTATTTCAACAAAGAATGTTTGAACTCTTCATATCAGATCATATGTCTTGGAGGTGTTGATAGTGATTTTGGACTTATCTTTAGAAGAGTGAGAAGCCACTGGAGTTTAAAAGAAGGCAATTACATGATTAAATTTTCATATTTTACAAGGATTACTCTAGCTACCATGTGTAGAGAAATTAAATATATATTTATTTTTTGAACTAAATTAAAATGACAATTCAACTTAACAAAATTTGTGAGATGTAGCAAAAGCAGTGCTTAAAAGGAAATTTATAGCATTTAATGTGTATATTAAAAAAGTAAGAAATCACTAAAATTAATCCAAATTTCACCTCATGAAATTAGAAAAAGAAAAGCATATTATACCCAAAATAAGCAGAAGAAAATAAATAATGAGAAATAGAGCAGAAATCAGTGAAATTGAAAATAAGAAATCAGTAGAAAGAAATCAATAAAACCAAAAGCTGATTCTTTGAAAAGATCAATGGAATCCATAAGCTTCTAGCCCAGTTTGTTTCTAAGAAAAAAACATAGCGGTTTCAAATTACTAATATCAGAAATGAAAAAGGGGATATCACTTTAGATCTCATGGATATTAAAAAATAAGTACTATAAACAACTCTATGCTCACCAGTTTGATAACCTAGATGAAATGGACCAATTCCTAAAATATGTAATCTGCCAAAACTCACACAAGAAGAAATAAATGATCTGAACAAGTCTATATCTATTAAAGGAATTAAATCAATAATTGGTAAACCTTTGAGAATAGAAAAGCTCAGGCCCAGATATCTTCACTGGTGGATTCTATCAAACATTTAAAAAGAAATTAGGGGTCCCTGGGAGGCTCAGTTGTTTAAGCGTCTGCCTTCAGCTCAAGTCATGATCCCAGGGTCATGGGATTGAGCCCAGTGTCAGGCTTCCTGCTCAGTGGGAAGTCTGATTCTCCCTCTGTCCCTACCTCTGCTTGTGCTCTGTCTATCACTTTTTCTACCTCTCTCTCAAATAAGTAAATAAAATCTTAAAAAAAAATAAAGAAAGAAGAAATTACGTCAATTCTCTACAATTTTTTGTAGAGAAGGAATTATTTCCTATCCTTGTAGGAAATACTTCCTAACTCATTCTATGAGGCTAGTGCTACCCTAATACCAAAACCAGGCAAAGACATTCCAAGGAAAGACACTAGACCAATATTTCTCATGGATAATT
The DNA here is from genome assembly GCF_002007445.2 of Ailuropoda melanoleuca. Lineage (NCBI taxonomy): Eukaryota > Metazoa > Chordata > Mammalia > Carnivora > Ursidae > Ailuropoda > Ailuropoda melanoleuca. The sequence continues at coordinate 51,853,935 of NC_048219.1, read as the reverse complement.
ATGCAAAAAATTATCAACAAACTATCAGCAAATTAAATCCAAGACTGTATAAAGAGAATTTAACACCACAAATAAGTGGGATTTGTCTCAGATTTGTAAGGCTGGTTTAATATTTGAAAATCAGTTACTATATATATATCATATCAGTAGGCTAAAAAAGAAAAGCCACATATCTTATTAATGGGAGAAGAGAAAGCACTTGTAACATCCTTTACCCATTCATAATAAAAAAAAAACCCTCAATAAACTAGGAATAGAGGGCACTTCCTCAATTTGGTAAGGAATATCAACAAGAAAGCCTACAGATAACCTACCTAAGAGTGAGAAACTTGAAGTTTGCCCAGCAAGATCAGGAACAAGGCAAGGATGTCTTCTCACCATTTCTTTTCAAAATTGTGCTGGAAGTTCTAGCTAATTTATAAGATAGGAAAAGGAAATAAAAAGTAGACAGACTGAGAAAAAATAAAACTGTCTTATTTTGCAGATGAAATGATCATCTATATAGAAATCTGAATTTCCCAAACTTCTAGAACTAATAAGTGATTATTACAAGTTTGCAGGATACAAGGTTAATACACAAAAGTCAATTTCTTTCTTATATCTCACAATAAACAAGTGAAATTTGAAATTCAAAATGTAACAACATTTACATTAGCATCCCTCAAAAATGAAATAGTTAGGTATAAATCTAACAAAATCTGTATAAAGCGTATATGAAGAAAAGTATAAAACTCTGATTAATGAAATTAAAGAACTAAATAAATGGAGGCATATTCCATGTTCATGGATAGAAAGACTGACTATTGTCAAAATATCATTTCTTCCAAGATTCATTTATTGATTTAGTGAAATCCCAATCAAAATCCCTGCAAATTATTTTGTTGATATTCACAAACTAATTCTAAAGTTTATATGGAGAGGCAGAAGACGAAGAACAGCCAACACAGTATGAAAGGAGAAGAACAAAATTGGAGGATTGATACTATTCAACTTCAAGACTTACTATAAAGCTAGAGTAATCAAAACTGTGTGTCACTGTTGAAACAACAGAGAGTGTAAATGAATAGAGAGCTCAGAAATTAAGATTCATGTAAATATAGTCAATAGATCTTTGACCAAGGAACAAAGTAATGCAATGGAGCAAAGAAAGGCATTTTAACAAATAGTTCTGGAACAACTGAATATCCACATGCAAAAGAAAGAAAGGAAGAAAGGAAGGAAGGGAGGGAGGAAGGAAAGAAGGAAGAAAGAAGAATCTAGACATAGACTTTACACCATTCACAATAATTAACTCAAAAATCATAGATATAAACGCAAAATGCAAAACTTTAAAACTTGTGGTAGAAAACCTAGATGACCTTGACTATGGCGATGACTTTTTAGATATACAACTGAAGGCACAATCCATAAAAGAAAAAAAATTGATAAGCTAGACTTCATTAAAATTAAAAACTCTTTCCTGAAAAGGACAACATCAAAAGAATAAGACAAGCCACAGTCGGGGAGAAAATATTTGCAAATGTCACATCTGATGAAGGACTGTTAGCCAAAAATTACAAAGATCTTAATAATAAGGAAACAATCCAATTAAGAAATGGCCCAATGACCTTAACAGACACCTCACCAAAAAAGATATACAGATGGCAAATAAGCATATGGAAAGATGTTCAACATCATACATCATCAGGGAGTACAAATTAAAACAACACTAAGATACCATTACACACCTATGAGAATGGCCAAAATCCGGAACACTGACAACATCAAATGCTGATGAAAATGTAGAACAACAGGAACTATCCTACATTGCTGGAGGAAATGCAGAATGTACAGACACTTTGGAAGACAGTTTGGCAGGTTGTTTACAAAACAAAACATACTATTACCATATTGGATTGCCAGTAATCCCATTCCTGATGTTTATCCAAAGGAGTTGAAAACTAATGTTGACACAAAACCTTTACATGGATGTTTAGAGCAACTTTATTTTTAATGACGAATATTTGCAAGCAGCCAAGATACCCTTTCGTAGGTGAATAGAAAAGAAACTGGGGTACATCCAGACAATGCAAACTATTCAGTATTCAAATCACCTATTGAGTCATGGAAAAACATAGAAGAAATTTAAGTGCATATTATTAAGTGAAGGAAGCCACTCTGAGAAGGCTACATACTGTATGATTCCAATAATATGGTATCCAAAAAAGCAAAACTGAGGAGACAGAAAAAAAGATCAGTGTTTGCCAGAGGTAGGGGGGAGGTGAGGAAGGATGGATAGTAGGACCACAGAGGATTTTGGGGGCAGTGAAAATACTCTGTGTGATACTATAATGGTAGATATATGCCATTATACATTTGTCCATACCCATAGCATGTACAACACCAAGAGTGAACCCTAATGTAAACTAAGGGCTCTATTGATAGGTTCCTCATTTATAGGAAATGAACCGCTCCAGTGGAGGAGGTTGAGTGGGAGAGGCTCTCCATATATAGGGTCAGGAGGTATATGGGAAATCTCTGTACCTTCCTGTCAATTTTACTATAAATATAAAACTACTCTAGAAAAACTTGTCTCAAAAAATCATGCATACCATACAATTCTATTTATATCAAGTGCAAAACTATTTATATGGCATTATAAAATGATATTGATTACCTTTTGTGAAGAAGAGTGGGACGGTGGTGGGAAGGGTCACAGGGGATCTTCTTGGGTACAAATTATGTTGTATTTCTTGACCTTGCCTGTAGTTTCCTGAGTTTGTTCATTTTGTGAGGATTCATGGGGCTTTACCTTTAGTATATTTGCACTTCAATTAAAAACAAAAAAGAAAGAAAGAAAAAGAAATATCTAACCTAGAGTCCCTTTTCTTATTTTACTCTCCAGGTAGAAACTATTGTTTAGCTCCTAAGAATTCATGGTTTAAATTTAGAGCGTGGCTAAATGGAGTGAAAGCTGTGTGTAAGAGATCCATGCTGAAATCAAGGTCACAGGATGTGAAAGAAATATAAATGAACTAAATGATTGTTATCTTGGGCCAAAAATCAATGAATACATAGGAAAATATACTGATTTTAATTTCTAGGGAATCTGGAAAATGTGGCATCACAAGCAATTTAAGGTATACAGGATATTACTTACCGCAGTCACATTCCCACTACAATAATTTTTATTGGGGGACATGAGTTTATATGAGTTCTTTTGGAAAAAGGGTTTGTAATGAGAGAAAATGGTGTTTGTATTTATTTGAATGTGTGAACATTTAATATTGACCATACGGAATTTTCAGTGGAGATTTAAAATGTGATATATGAGGGAATTTTAAGTGCAATAAATTCAATAAAATGAAGGTTCTCTGTTTTACTAGCAAGGACTAAGTCTTCCTCATCTACACAACAGACTTAGCAGTGTTAATGTTCTTTCCCTGTGCCTACAAATAATGTTCAGAAAAACTGGATAAAATTCCTCATCATATTCACTCTAATGCTGACACTTATGTAGTTAAGTATGGCTATGTGCCTTTTATTGACTCATTTCATGGGAAAATAATCATTCTCCAAAGCTTCCTGGAGAAAGTACAGAATCTCTTCTGTTGCAGGGAGAGAGAAATCTATGCAGGGCCTATTATGTTAAAGCAGGAAGGCAGAGATAAAAGGACCCTTGACAATTTTCACCTCTGAAGATGTCTATTTATTGTTTGACATTTTCTTGACAGTAAGTTATTGAGCTATAATATGGAAACTTGGCAAACGATGCCTAGACTCTCTCTCTCTCTCTCTCTCTCTATATATATATATATATTTTTTTTTCTTCCCTAATTGAACTTCATACTTTGTGTCAAACAGCTGGAGGCTGGAAGAAGGATACACAGCCTTAATGAAGACTGGCCTTGATGTGACCTTCACTGTTAGGCTCTACCAAATAGTAAAATAATGACTTATTATAGGCAATAGAGGAGAATAATGGTTATTGAAAGAAGGAAATTCCTTTAATCTGGTCTATAATTGCTTTAATTTTAAAAGCATTTTGCCATGTATAGCAGGAAGTCCTATGGAGACTCAATTCACAGGACCTGGTTGTAGCTGTTCAAGTATAGTTCTAAGATATATCTATAGCGTCAGGTAAAAATAGGTATTCTAAATATTTAAGAATCTCTCTTTTTTCCCTTAGTTGCCCCCTTGTTTATAATATGTCTAGGATGCCCTTAAAGTACAATCCGACTTAAGGAATAAGTTAACCTAAGTGCTTTTGGTGGTCACAGACTCATTAAGTCCATACTTTACATGTAAATGGCCAGCCTTTGAGGACAGTGACTCAAGATGGCTGCCACTATGGGCTTGGGAGTAAAAGCCCCTTGTGTTGGAAGAATTCAAAGAAGACCAAAAAAGAGTAGGGGATGGCAAGGTTAGCTTGGGGTGTAGAAGATAACAGACATAGAACTTACAAGATGGGCAGACAATCCAGTTTGGCATCTGTTAGAAGGTGGAGGAGGCATAGTAAAGTATCTTCCAAACTGAAAAGGCACTTTGAGATGGGAAAATGAAGGAGGCTACTCCATACCATTTACACAGAATTTTATTCAGGCTAACTTACTGACAGGGGAATCTGGCAAATGAAGATTCAGGTGCTACATAGCTATTCTCGACCAAGTCCAGACCTTAATCCACAGAATTTATAGAGCAAGGTAAGGTGCAGAGGTCATGGTGGTGAGGTCAAAATGTTTAACATTTAACAGACCCTGTGGTGCCATCTGTGCGCCAGAAGGGAGGGAGGGGAAGAAACTATGTTATCTCACTATTTGTCTAAACAACTTTAGGGAAGATCAGAAAAAGCCTTCCCACATTCTGGTCAGGCCATACATTAATCTCCAAGAGGTCTGAACACATGATCTCAAGGGAGGTCATTGCATAGGCATCAATAAGATGGAGGGCCAAAGATGGAGTCAGTGTGGAGTCAGTGTTGTCAGCACCCCTCTAGCCTCCAAGAAAAATTTATGAAAACCTAATATGTAGCTTTAAAAGGAATGTGGACCTCAATACTCAGAAGCAACTCTACTTCCCTTTTAAGATGTGTAACAACAATTTATATGGATGGCGTTAATAATTCTAATGGTGTGGAAACTCAAGAGCCATATCAGGGATAGCAAAATGGCAGAATTCATATAGTATCAATATTTACTAAACAGTCGCAGCACCTAATAATTCTGAAAGAAAAAAAAATGAAATTCTCAGCCACATGAAGAACAGTGTTACAGCAATTAGTCAAAAGTAAAAAGCACTGGTCCACCCCTCCCCCTCTATTTGATTTAAGCAGTCTCCATTGTCCACATTAGTAAATCTAGATTTGTCTTATAGACCTTAAAGTACTAAAAAGGAGACTCCCATTCAATTTATCTGAAGATACTCTAAATATACTAATATTTTGTCTATTTGAAAAGTATAAACTGTGACATAACAAACAACCCTGTCAAGTGTAAATACTGTCCACTTTGAACTTTCAGGATCAAGAAAATAGGTTTAAATTGATTTCCATCATAATCTGTGGGGCAGATCTAACTCAGCTGTGAAAAGACACATCATTATTATGCTGATGATATGGCTTGGGGTCTTTCCTTCTCTCCCATCACTTCCCCCTCCCTTTCTCCTTCCTAGCAACAGCCCTCCAGCTTGAGGTGGCTCCTTAGAAGTGAATGTTCTAAGTTTCAACCTGGGGGACTAGTGTTGGGTATATAGGGGTGCTTTTTCTCACCTCTGATTTCTTGGTTGTTTTCTTTTTTTTTTTTTCTTTTAAGTCTTAAACTATGCCCACCTTCCAAACCATTGTCCTTTCCCCACTCTCCTCCACTACCACTCTTGACTGAAGCATAAATTTTAACCCCTTCACTTCTAAAATTGACCTGTGGTAAGGAATTCGGGGCTTTTCCCATATCTTCTCTCTTCTACCTTTATCTAGGAGTGCTGCTTTTTCTTTCTTCCTCGTCAGGTTCCTTTCTGCACTGTCATCACTAACATTTTCTGTGACACTTCCTCAGTTTGACCACAGGCCATCAGGTAAAGTTGGAAAGAGTCTGTGACCACCTTAATTTAGTTTTGGAACCACGTTTATTACTCTCTACCAGCCTGGGAAATTAATATTAGGTCCTTATCCCTGCTATACTCTGCTCTCATCATTTGCTGGTACTTTTTTGTTGTTGTTTTAACCTCATCTTTTGATATGATAAAAAGAACAGTCACCAGGCTCCTAAATTCCTTGTTGGTTAAACTTGGAGAGAGACCACATGAAGACACTTGTAAGGACAAACAATCCCTCTGAATTTTCTTTTCCTGTAATTATTTTTGCTTTTAAAAATTGAAGTTTAAAAATTTTAACTTCTAAGTTCTTAGGAAGTTTTAAACAGGGCACTTGGGTGACTCAGTTAAGCGTTTGACTCTTGATTTCAGTCAGGTCAGGATCTCAGGGTCAGGGGGAGGGGGAGTCAGGAGATCAACCCCCCCCCCCATCAGGCAGGCTCCATGCTCAGTCTCTCTTCGGGGAGTCTGCTTGAGATTCTCTTATTCTCCCTCTGCCCGTTACCAGCTTGCGTGTGCACTCTCTCTCTCTCTTAAATAAATCGATAGATCTTTAAGAAACAAACAAAAAACCAAAAAAACCCAAAACAGAGCAGTCATTTGGTCATCTTTGGAATCCATTTGGATCCAGTTTGGAATCTGACAACTGGAATAAAAAAACTGAATTCAGTGCATGTTTTGGTTGGGTACTCTACTGTTTCTCATGATTCTGTGGGGATTAAGAAAGAGCTAAGTGCACCACAGATCCTCAAAATTGAAAGGCTTGACTTCCTGGCAAATTGCTACATTTTTCCACTTTTCTGGTAAGGACCATTAAATCGGAAAATATGGATGCATACTGAAATAAAAGCAATTCATTGTCTTCTAATACACACACACACACACACACACACACACACACACACACACACACCACTCTGGTATAATAAGAAAGACATATGGTCTTTGTTCTCAGTTACTGACGCATAGCTTTAAAGTCCTTGGAATTCCCTGATTTTTAAGGGTGATAGGATTATCTTTTGTTCTAATCAGGTGACTCTTAGGTCCTGAGAGATCTTCGGGATGTGGGATGGTTACCAAAACAAGCTTTGATTACAAGCTTGTAATTTTCAGCCCCACCTACCAACCTCCTGGGAGGGGAGAGGGGCAAGAGATTGAGGTAATCACCAATGGCCAATGACGTAATCAATGATGCCTATGTAATAGAACCTCCATAAAAATCTTTAAATGATGGTGTTTGGGGTACTTCAAAATTTGCTAAGATCCATCTGCTGGGAGGATGGCACATCTGAACTTCATGGAAACAGAAGATTCTGCTCTGGGCGTGCTTGTGCACTTTGCCCTATATAAATCTTCAATTTGGCCATTCATTTGTACCCTTTATGACCAACTGTTAAACAAAGTAAAGTGTCTTCCTGAGCTCTGTGAACCATTTGAGCAATTTTTCTAGGGGCCGTGGGACCTTCAGTTTATAGCTGGCCAGTCAGAAGTACAGGTAACCCGATACTAGCGATTGGCATCTAGAGTGAAGGCGGTCTTGGGGAATGAGCCATAAGCGTGCGGAGTCTGTCACAAATTCCAAGTAGTTAGTGTTTAGAACCGAATTGAATTATGAGACACTTAGATTGTATCAGAGAATTGGAGTTGGAGAAGTCGTATTCAAAAAGACAGTACATGTTTTGTATTAGGAGGGGGAAAGAAACCTCACGAACAAACAATCATTCCAGGCACACAGAAGAAATATTTATTCAAAATCTTAATCTCCATGTGTCTATTTACTGAAAGGTGCTCTCTATCTTTAAGCCTTGATTTTTAATACTAAATCTGACATAATGCTAAGTCTGACATAACACTTAACATGCATATAACAGTAAATACATTTAACAATGAAAGAATGAATTTATCTTAAGATAGTATGACTATTAACAATTTAGTAAGTCCTGATTATTTGCATGGGTTTACAAAAAATTCATCATCCTGCCCTTACAGTGATTATTTTATTGGAAGCTTCCATCAAACAATTCTAATATTGCAAATGTAATGGCAAAGAAACTACAAAGTGAAATGAGAGCATGTGGTTTCGGCAACTTAATTCTAGGGGATGAGATAAGCACTAAATTATAGTTGAAATAAATAAATGAATACAGTTTATTTACAGTGTTAGAGGGTGATGTGTTTAAGAAAAGATAAAAGAAGAAGCAAGAGTGCTATTTTAAATATTCTGTTCATAAATAAGGTATTATATGAGCAAAGACCTGAAAGAGGAGAGGAGTTATTCAAGAAATTATGCGGATGAAGAGGATTCCAAGAAGATGGAACACCAGTGGAAATTTCGGAGAGTCGGAGCACACAGGGGGTTTTGGAAGGACTGCAAGGAGGCCAGTGCGGCTGCATCAGGGTGAGCAGGGATGAGCACAGTGGAGATGAAGTCAAAGAAGTCATGGGAAGACAGATCATAGGCCACTATGGAATTTGGCTTTCTCTCTGAGTTTCTTGCAGGGCACTGAGCAGAGGAATGGTATGCTTTCTGCAAGCAGTGTTGGAAATGAAGAGAAGAGGGTGAAAACAGGAAGGCTAGTGAGAGAATTTCGGCAGTAATTCTGGGGCAAGGAATGGTGATGATCCTTCCTGTGGTTATAGCAGCGGAGGTAGGTACAAGTGAGTGAATTCTGGGTATATTTTAAAAACTAAGAGAACATCTTGTTATTACACATTGGTGAACTAGATAACCAAGTTGTTTTGTTCTTTATCTTTACTATTTCAGCACATTGATCATTCATTGATGGCAACAAAAGAACTGGAGCCCCTGGAGTGTATTTCAAAATGGGGAGGTATAGGAATGGAAAAAGTGGCCCTTGGTTGCAGGAAGAAGCTGTTGGGGAGCCATCTCCTGGGGACTTTCAGCAATAGATTGAAAGACAGTCTGAAAAATGAGGGTGCTACAGTAGTAAATAATAGGGGGAAAGTGTTACTTTTGCATCGCTGTTCCCTAGGAAGTTTTATTTGATGTATGTTATACAAAGGAATGAATGAATGAATCAGAACAACTACTAAACCAATATGCTAATGGTCAGCTCACTTTTAACATGTGAACTGAAACTAACAAGATGGATACTTTAGGCTTTATACATATTTGTATACATGGACATGGCAAAATAGTTATTTTCAGAATTTTCAATTATAGCATTAATTTTACAATTTTTCAATTTGTTTTTTTAATTTGAAAAGTTATATATGAAGATAATTTCATCTTAAAATCCATACAATTTATATAATTTATCAGCACAAACAAAACATTTGATTGTTTATCTTAATATAGTGTCGTGGCAATCATGAATTTTTAATAGCCAGGACATATCAGAACATGCAATAGCTAGGTTTTGCATAAGTGATTAATGACTGTATGATTCATAACCACCACCATGTATGTAGTAGAAGTAGGATATTTAAATAGAATATATAAGCCATACAAGTGTTATGCCAGGTCTACAATTTCCGTAATTCTCCTGTGTGTCTCCTCTACTCTCAATATTTCACACCGACACGTCTGAGCAGATAATGTGGGAGTTTTCTTCTACCAGGCAATCCTCCCACACCATTTGGGTGTCCTGCCATTCAGTTCAGTTCTGACATTGTCTAACTGGAATTAGCATTGATCACATGTGTTAAGGGCTCAGTCCCACAAAACAACCTCCACCCACTCACTTCAGATGCCAGTTGCCAAGTCTAGGTTATTACTTGTGCTTCTGACCCACCAGTTCCTGAAACACTCTCTTCAAATTCAGTTATTTTGCTAGAGCTGCTCATAGAACTCAGAAAATACTTTGCTTACTACATTTTGTGATTATTATAAAAGGATAATTCCATCAGGAACAGCCAGATGGAAGAGACATCAAGGCTAAGGTGTGTAACCTCTAGGGTGTATCACTCTCCTAGCACCCCTGCATAGTCACCAGCCTGGAAGCTCTGGGAGCCCTGTCCTGGGGTTTTTATGGAGGCTTCATTAAAAAACCAATATTGAGTGAACGTGTTAGTCATTGATGATTAAGTCAATCACCAGTTCCTCTCCCCTCACTGGAGGTGGGAGGAGGGGGGTTGGACTCAAAGTCCCAACAGTCTAGTCACCTGACAATCAGCCCCCATCCTTAGGGGTTTTCCAAAAGCCACCTCATTAATATAAACTCAGATATGGTTGAAAGGGGCTTGTTATGAATAACAAAGACACCTTTATTGCTCTTATCACTTAGGAAATGCCAAAGGTTTTAGGAGCTCTGTTCTGGGACCTGGGATGAGGACTAAAATATATTTCTTATTATAAATCACCATATTGCAACCATACAAACTTTATGCTAGGTTTACTATTTCTACCCATCATTTATGATCATATACTTAAAATCAGAAATCCTCTATTTTATGAATTCTTGAAAAGAATTTTTTCACATAGGTAAATTTTCAACTTCTAGAATTACATACACTATTAAGTGATTTGAAATGCAAGAATTTTTTTTTTAATTTGGCATGCTAAATACACTAAAAAAAAATAACCCATTAATTTTACACTAAAGACCATTAAACTGTACCAACAAGCCTTAAGGAAACTTGCACCCACCAATACATGTTGCAGGTATTTTAATAATGTGGTACTCCACTGACAACCCTCATATAAGGTGGTCTTCAGAATGCCTAATATGATTGGCAAGTAAAACTTTTCCAAGACAGGTTATGAGAGAAGTAGGATTCTGTGGTGGTTATTTCTTGAAATGTTTTCTGCTACCTTTTAATTATACTAAAGAAAGTTATCTGTTCCTTTTACTGGCAGAGAGAAAGCAGATTTTTCAGTGGTTCAGATGTGCTAATGTCAGCTAATTCAGTTTTTATTTTGGGGTTGCTGTAGAAAGGAAATAAACTAAAGCACAAACATGGTCAAGGACATTTTGAGGGTCCAAATGGGTAGAAGAGTCTGAATTAGGTATTGACCGTAGGGAGGAAGTGGAAACAACTATCAAGGAGTACACTTCGGTAGCTGGCAAAATCATAGAAAAATTATGCAAAATATACTTTTGGTCGAGTCATAGATAAATAACTACAGCAAAGATAATCAAAACACATTATTAATGCTAATTTATATTTGCATATGCTTTTACTTATTTGGGGCTAAAATACTGTATTTGGCAATGAAAATTATGGTCATTTTAATGAGAAATACGAATTGATACAAGTAATCCCATTTATAAAAAGAATGAATTATAGTGTCTTCAGATAAATCAACAAAGATTCAGTTGATCATCCAAACTCAGTATTTAACGTTTCTGGAATTTCTCTGGAAATTCTTGATACTTTAAAGCAAAAACAAAATTTGTTTTAAGTCTTGTGCACAACTAAGATACAAGAACATTGTAGGTTTGGTGGTAGCGTTTCAAAGGTTCCTGAAGTTGTGGAAAACAGAACAAAACGTGTTGCGGGAATACGCCCGACAAGCTATAAATAAGTAATTGTGTTTTTCACATTTGATCTACAAAAGTTTTGTCGTCCTTTTTCTCAGCCAGAGCACACTTTACAGCTTATTGTATTTTATACTGACTTTGAGTGGTTTGTTCTGGTGAATTTACGCTTAGAAAAATACATATGCTTTACTACTGGTTTTTCCAGACCAATTAATCAACAAAATTCAAGTCAGAGAGGGGCTATTGGTCATCTAAATAAGGAGATAAATTTTACTTCGAAAAAATGTTAAGTGCCTGAAGGAATTGTCCTTCAGAACAACTATCATTTCACAAATCCATTCAGATAGGAGACATTTAAGGGCAGTGACAGTCAGTCCTTCATGTAGCTGACTGTTCATAGGGCTTTACTTTCTTGTCAGAACCAATCAATGGTCCTAAGAACAAAAACTCAGTAGTAGTGAAGCTGGGAGAAAGGAAAAGGGGCATTTTGTGGTCCAGAATGCTATTCAATAAGCTTAAACTCTAAGTGACAGATGAGGAATTTAAGCTGCTCAGTATAATTCTACAAATGAGGTGTGTGAGAGAGGTTTTCATTAAAATGAGTCTCACTTCACACAGGCTTATGAGTCTTCCTGATGTGTTCTCAGAGACTCTCATTAAAGGACTTCCAAAGTGTAAAACTTCTCCAACATAGTTTTTCACACTCACTCCCTGTATGTTTATGTATATGTGATATATGAATTTCACCAGGAAAACATCTTGAAAGAGTATTTGAGCTGAAAAGTATATTCATAACATGAATTAAACAAGAGTTCTGTTTGATCTTTCCTTGAGAGAAGTGCATTTACATTTTCAAATGTGATCATTTATTAAAGTGCCATAGTTTGTGCGAGACATCACTGAAAAGATCATGCTTGCGTGCCAGGGCACTGGCTTTGGCGACAAGTGAACAGATTCACAAATGAAGTCTTAGGGTATATTTTTATTATTCCATGAATCTTTTAATTCCTCGTAAATGTTATAGTTATTGGAAACATGTTTTTGATGACTACCTCCAGGGCTCACACAAAAATAAGTGAAAATCAGTATTTAGAAAAGTCTAGATTAATGTATCATCATGTTACTTCATTTTTTTAAAATGGAATATCCATGATCAAATTCCTCATGTGGCTTCTTTTATTCTTATTATTTTCTTTTTTTTTTAAAGATTTTATTTTTATTTATTCGACAGAAAGACAGCCAGCGAGAGAGGGAACAAGCAGGGGGAGTGGGAGAGGAAGAAGCAGTCTCATAGCAGAGGAGTCTGATANTTTTTAAAATGGAATATCCATGATCAAATTCCTCATGTGGCTTCTTTTATTCTTATTATTTTCTTTTTTTTTAAAGATTTTATTTTTATTTATTCGACAGAGAGAAAGACAGCCAGCGAGAGAGGGAACACAAGCAGGGGGAGTGGGAGAGGAAGAAGCAGGCTCATAGCGGAGGAGCCTGATGTGGGGCTCGATCCCATAACGCCAGGATCACGCCCTGAGCCGAAGGCAGACGCTTAACCGCTGTGCTACCCAGGCACCCCTATTCTTATTATTTTCAGCACATTTGTGTTACTCTTTGTAGCACACGTGTGTGCACAAGCCATTTTTACACCCAAAAACAAATTGTTCACTGTCTGGGTATTTACACTTCAAGAGAAATAAGACATTAAGAGAAAAATGAAATCTAAAGACTTAATAGTATTATTACAAAATTGTTTTTTATTGTGATAAATTAATAGAGTATGTTGTTTTGTATTTGCATAATGAAATAATTACTCTTGTATAGCTATTTTTATGTAAATGAACTCTACATGCCTTTTTAAAAATTCAATTTTTATAATAGAAAACTAAATGACACTGAGATTGCCATGACTTACCTTGGTGACTTTTACAAGCTGAAAGTTTTCTTGTGATTTATGTTTAATAATTTAACACATTAATAATATTTTAGATGTGGATTGTTGAACATAAGCATGCAGATTATTTAAATGAATATTTAATTTTTATTCACCTTGCCAGAAGACAGAACATGCATTTAATTGCCCGATATGAAAAATGGAAAAAAGATCAGTAAAAATGGTAATGTAAAAAAAGTTTAAAATAAGATATGTCTCTCTCTCACTTTTTGGGCCACAAAATAAATAATAATTCACTTGTCATTTGACATTATATAATAAAATGATAGTACAACTTCACCTTATTTTTTAACTGGAAAACATTGGGTCTGCTTAAGGCACATGCTCAGACTGTACATTTTAATTTGGATCTACTTTTTTTATTCTGCGTATCTTAAATAACATTATCAATATTTTACATAATGAGTCTAACACTGTTCATAGAATGGACATCTGATGAATAGTACTTCTTTTGAATTTTTCTTCTGTGTTGATTGCCAAAAAAAATCACTCTAGAGAAACACTCTTATGGCAGGGTGGAACACTGACCACCCCCAATAGACAGAATGTTGCTGTGAGCAACACTCCAAATATTGCAGAAATGAATTTCAGTACTAAAATTTTAGTAAAAAAAGGTGAAATTTATGGCAGAATTAAAGTCTAAAATACACAAGTCACATTTCTATATACTGGATATTTTCCTTTCTTCTCTGGAGTAAATTGGTGATCTAGGAAACAACATATTACACACACCCACAGGCATGCACGCATACACACACAGAACTTTGCTATAACCATATTCCAGAGACTCAAACAGGGTGGCTTATAATGATTTACTTTTGCAAAAGACAATTCTTTGACTCCGGCTCACGTGCTGAATCCTGTTCCATCGCAAATGCTGTGAGAGCTCTAGTGCGCTTAGAGTACTTCATGTAGGAGGCAGTGATTGGTGAGAGTTGATAAGGGAGTGGCTACACTTGAGAATTTGCAAATCCAGTTGTAGCATTACCCTTGATGTCCATTTTCGCCCACTTTCTTCATTTATTTTCCTGTATGCTCTTTTTCCATTCTCATCCTTTTTTGCTTTAAAAACTAAAATTGTGGGGGTGCCTGGGAGGCTCAGTCAGTTAAGCGTCTGACTCTTGATTTCATCTCAGGTCATGATCTCAGGTTCATGGGATGGAGCCCCCCATGGGACTATGCACTTAGCCTGGAGTCTGCTTGTCCCTCTCTAAGCCGTGCCCCTGCTCTTGCACACATGTGCACTCTCTCTCTTTCTCTCTCTTTCTCCAATAAATAAAATGTTTAAAAACTAAAATTGTGGGTGAGGGCATAGTCAAGACTAAAGAGTATCATTGCCATGACAGGTACTTCCTCTCCCTGCCCGCTCCACACCTCACCACACCAGTCTTGTCTTATCCCCATTTCCAACCACCATTCTTTTGTACATATGACTTGATTTAAGTCGTCCCAATCTTGAAGAAACACTATAAAGAAAGAAAGAAAATATCTTACAGTAGACTGTAATTTAAAGGAAGGGAAGACCACTCAACCTTTTTGTGTGTGGGTAGAAATGGGGATAGATTCCTTCAAATTATTGGGCTGAAATTATCCCTATAACCTCATCTACAATTTTCTCTGATTGGGGAGAATTATTTCTATCTCATTTCATTCAGCTATAGGCAAATTTAGTTTCAAGAACTGAAATTTGAGAACATTGGAATGTTGCACAAGCTAACCTCTGCATTTTGCTGTTTTATGAATCAACACATATTTAATTAAAGGGAAGAGAACTATGCTCATAAAAAGAATAAATGGCTATCTTTACATAGCTTAATTAACTCATTCTAGGCATTCAGGTTGTTGTTGTTGTTGTTGTTTTGAAAAATGCACTGTTTATTACACTTCATTTAAAAGTAAAAGCCCTGATTTCTTTTTGTTCCTTAGTTTCTTCCCTCCCTCCCTCCTTCCCTTCCTCCCTTCCTCCCTTCCTCCCTTCCTCCCTTCCTCCCTCCCTCCCTTCTTCTTTCTTTCTTTCTTTCTTTCTTTATTTCTTTCTTTCTATTTTATTACACTTCATTTAAAAGTAAAAGCCCTGATTTCTTTTTGTTCCTTAGTTTCTTCCCTCCCTCCCTCCCTTCTTCCTTCTTTCTTTCTTTCTTTCTTTCTTTCTTTCTTTCTTCTTTCTTTCTTTCTTTCTTTCTTTCTTTCTTTCTTTCTCTCTCTTTCTCTCTCTCCCTTTCCTTTCCTTTCCTTTCCTTTCCTTTCCTTTCCTTTCCTTTCCTTTCCTTTCCTTTCCTTTGTTCCTTCTTCTCTCTCTCCTCTCTTTTTCCCTCTTCCCCCCTCTCTCTCTAGCCTACACATCTCCATGGAAGAAAACATAAAGAAAAACTCCACATAAAATGTCTACAACCAGATGGGCCGAGAGTTTTTCCCAAGTTCAATCCGAGCCTCAGCCACCCATCATCTAAGTTAGCTCTTTGAGGCACTTACTGCTTGGAAACTTTTCCAGTTAGGACTTACAAGTACACCAGACTAGTTCTCAGTTTCAGGATCTTCGTGAAAATAAGACATACAGGTGTTTTTCAATTACTGTTCTTTTTTTCTTTTCTTAATTAAAGAGAGAATTCAGATACTGTGATGAGAGGCACTATTGAGTTTTACAGTCAGATCATTGGCGATATTTTTATTTTAAACAAATATGCAAGCTGCAAGTCGGTGATCCAGGAGCTTCCGAATTCTGATCCCAGAGCTGTCATTAGTGTTCTCTGCTCTAGTGGTTATGTCATCTGAGCCCTGTCTGCCTCCTTTTTCTTATCAGTAATACCAGAACGAGACTGTGGTACTTACCGACCTCAGACGGGTAAAATAACAAGTATTTTAATGTAAGAAAAATACGTTTTAAATGTCTGGGAAAATTGCCTAACCTTTTTAATATATACATTAGAGAAATACGTTGGGTATATTCATCATTAAAAAAAATACAAAACGCCTTTTGTACTTATCGTAAAAGACGAGGCATAGATTTGAGGCTAAGAAAGAACTAAAACATTTCTGTCTTTGAGTTTCTTGGTTTCTAACACAAAGCCTTTAGAAAGCAACCTCTCACATTAGTAGATGATTCCTGATATGAGGTTTTCATTCCATAAAATAAATTGTTACTTCATTCTCTAAGAATTCCCTAAATAGTAAGATTTTGTGCTTGTATTAGAGTGTGGAAGCTATAGTGTTAAAAAAAATAATCTGTTTAAATACAAAGCAAGTAAATAATATTAACAAAGCTAATATAACCAATAAGAAAGACTACAGAAGACATCACTTGAAACCATTAATTGCTTAAGAGGCCTCAAAATTCATTAGTCTATACTGCTTTCTCTTGCTAAATGGTATTGGCCCTTTAGAAATGTATCTTATCCAATATCTGCTACCATAACTCCTCTTAGGGATTATGAGAATTCAAGCCTTTCCTCCTGTGACATTCACTCTTTTATAGCTTAGAGCCAAAGTGAATTAATTCTTCCCACACAAAGAAAATATCAAATTTCAAGGAATACAATTTACGGTTTATATATAGTCATATAAAACACTCTTTGAGTTAAAGATATTTGCTGTGTTCAAATAATCTCTTGCTTAAATCAAACATTTAACCCTTAAAGTGTTATGCCTAAAACCTTAGATCTACACTTGGTAAAGGAATATTTTATTGTTTTTTTTTCTCAATATAACTCATGTAGTTATGGATGAATCAAATGTCCTTGCAATTTGAAATTGGTCTCCTAACTATGTGAACTCAGACTTGAAAGTCCCTTTGTATTTAAAGGAGAGTAAACATCGCATATTGATTAAGTTGAATAAAGTTTTAAAGATTATCTGAATTTCCTGAGGCTGTATGGAATCATTATTTTTGTAAGATGATATTAAATGTATACAAATGTGTACATATTTTATTAATATTTATACATCTTGACATAAAGTGTGAATTAATGACAGAAATTGTTGAAGGTAGGGACCTTGGCTTATTGACTTTTTTTAGCCTTAACATGAGCTATTTTATGGCATTATTAATTATCTATAATACTTCTGTAGAATGAATGAATTATTCATTTTGGATTATGTGTATCAGTTAATATTGGAAGGTTTAAACTACATATGGATACAATATGGGTTCCATAAAACAGAGGAAGAGCCACATTGATAATTCAAAAGCCTAAAATATATTAAAAAATTCATATTCAGGAATAATTTCTACCTCCATAAAAATTAAACTTCATCCAGAGTGGAAGGTAGTTGCTTTTTAATAGGACAAAGCAAACTGCAAAACAGAAAGGGTCAGAAACCTTGAAATCCTAATCTCTATTTTGTTATTTCCATTCACTGTGTGGCCTCAGGCAAGGCATTGAACCTCTCATTTTATTCAGTTGTGAGATAAGAACTTACCTACTTTATATGGTTATTGTGTATGTTGAGTAAATAATGATTGCAAAGCTCTCTGAGGGCTGTAAGATGGACTATAGATACTGAGCCAAATTCTTCCATTCAGTATCTCCCATTGGGTTAAACAACAAAGAATTCNTTATTTCCATTCACTGTGTGGCCTCAGGCAAGGCATTGAACCTCTCATTTTATTCAGTTGTGAGATAAGAACACTTACCTACTTTATATGGTTATTGTGTATGTTGAGTAAATAATGATTGCAAAGCTCTCTGAGGACTGTAAGATGGACTATAGATACAGAGCCAAAGTCTTCCATTCAGTATCTCCCATTGGGTTATACAACAAAGAATTTCATATATATTGGAAAAAAGGCGTGAGAAATAACCGATAATGTGATTGTGAGTCTAGGTCAGAGGATGACTAAAAGAGGAATCATGATTTAAATCCACTAGAATGATTATAATTGGACAGTTTTGTTGGGTCATGAAGCTTTTGAGGATAAGGTAAAAGTGTAATTCTTATGTCAGGGGAAAGCTGAAACAGGTCCCGTGGATCTAGACAGCTCTCTAGACTTAGGCAGTTTGTATGAGAAACATGTTGTTTGTTGTGTTATAAGAGATTAACTGATTAGAGACACTGGATGACACAATGAAAAGATCATTGCCTTCACTAGGAAAAGAGCTCAAAGCCTTAATGATGTTAAATAAATCCAGGGTAAGAGACAAAGTCTAGTATCTATTGTGCCATGCATGGTGGGCACCTCTTTATGTGTTGTCCATTTATTCATGATAACAGACTTACGAGATAGATATTAGGACATTCACTTTTCCAGCTAAATATTTGGAAGTACAGAAAGTTTAAACTAATTAAAACCCGACAGCATTTTAAATCACTAAGCCAGATAGGTTGGATTCTCGAGTGAGTATTCCTCCTATTATCATGATGTATCNTGATGTATACCCAAAGAGGTCCAGTAACGTCACCTTTATACTTGGAGACATCTTGCAGATGTCAGTAAATAACATACATATTTTACAAATCAAAATAAAATTCTATAAATTCATTCTTGTAATTATCTGTATATTTTTAGTTCACACAGTGTATCAAGAATAATCCATTTCTTCTGAAAAAGTATATAATTATTTTTGTTTAATTCAGGCCCAATAGAGTGGTTTTCTAAAGTTGAATTAAAGGAGGCATTAAACATAAGTAAAAATATTCAAACTCAATATATGATTAATATATAAATGTTTATCTTTATGATATGTTTGTTTCAAAAGTATTTATGCTGTGGTTTGGGAAAATTGCCTTAAAGTAGGCGCCTCCATACTATGAGTGGGAGGATAAATTAATACTACCTTTTGGAAGAAAAACAATATAGCAAGAGTTCAAAATTTTCCTACCCTTTGATCGTGCCCTTCGACTTTTATTCTAGGAATCTACTACATAATAATAATAATTGGAGATTAGGGCACAGATTTATATACAAGGATGTTCATTTCAGGAGTATATAAATTAGCAAATAGAATCAAGCTTAAATATCCAAAAAAAGTAAATACCCTCTAAACCATAGCATACAATTGTTTTAGGATATTATCAAAATTATGGTTTAATACTGTTTGTTAACATGTGAAATGTGCCTTAGTGAATTGGA